>NC_069503.1:180549782-180842282 GCF_027579735.1 Bombina bombina | reverse complement strand
GAAGGGGTTGTGAACCCTGAAAACGTTACATTAAAAGAACCTATTTGAAAAGACCTGAGAGTGCATTTGCTTGGATGATTTATATTACTTATTTCTGCACCCAGGCGGTTGATACTTAGAGGGTAGAGCTGGAAATTGTTTGTATACTATATATATATATATATATATATATATATATATATATATATATATATATATATATATATATATATATATATATATATATATATATTTGTGTGTGTGTGTATATATATATATATATATATATATATGTGTGTGTGATTGTGTGTGTGTGTGTGTATATATATATATATATGTGTGTGTGTGTGTGTGTGTGTGTGTGTGTGTGTGTGTGTGTATATATATATATATGTGTGTGTGTGTGTATATATATATATATATATATATGTATATGTTCCTAGATCTTTGTATTATTACAGTATAGATAACAAAAACATTGTTCAGCAAAACAATAAAGAAAAGAGCTGCAAGAAGATAACATATGGCAAATGGAGACACGTTGTGCCCCAAGGAGCTTACACTTTATAAAGTATAACACTGATGAAATTATGTTCTTTAAAAACATATTATGTTTCAAAGAAATGTAATTTACAGGAAATGAACCATACACACATGTTGACATTTCATGAAACAGCTTTAAATTGATTCTAAAAGCACTAAATTAATTAAATTCATATAAATAGGAAATAGCAATAATGGTTGTAATTGTAGAGCGGAGGGACCTTAATAAGGAGCCCCACAAATCAGAACACATATAAATGTAAGGGTATATGCTATGACAATAAACATAATATGTCTCAATATGGGCTAGATTACATGCTGAGTGCCATTATGCGCTTCTGCGAGCGACATATTTGTGCTCCATTTTGTTGTTTCTGTTCGCGCTTGCGCTTATTAGCACGAGATTAGGGATGGCAAGTAGTAGTTTTGCGACCTCATTGCTGTAATTTAAGGCCCCTCAGGAAAATGCGATTGCAGGATCGTATTTCCCCATAGGTATCAATGGAGTCTCGTTTTCATGCCAACACTCTAACATAGAAACATAGAAACATAGATATTGACGGCAGATAAGAGCCATAGGCCCAGCAAGTCTGCCCGACCTTACCTAACAGTATAAACTTATCTAGTTCGTAGGATAGCCCTATGCTTGTCCCATGCATTTTTAAAGTCCCCCACAGTGTTTGTTGCTACTACCTCTTGAGGAAGTTTATTCCATAAATCAATCACTCTTTCTGTAAAGAAGTGCTTCCTCAAATTACTCCTGAATCTACTACCCTTTAGCTTGAGCTCATGACCCCTTGTTCTTGAATTTTCCATTTTATGTAAAATACCCACAGCCTCAGTTTTACTAAACCCTTTAATGTACTTGAAAGTTGCTATCATATCACCTCTTTCCCTTCTCTCCTCTAAGCTATACATATTTAGGTCATTGAGCCTGTCCTGGTAAGTTTTATTTTTTAGACCATGTACCATTTTGGTAGCCCTCCTTTGCACAGATTCAAGTTTGTTAATATCCTTCTGAAGATATGGCCTCCAGAACTGCACACAATACTCAAGATGAGGCCTAACTAATGATCTATAAAGTGTTATAAGAACCTTACTATTTCTGCTGCAAATACCTCTACCAATACATCCAAGCATTCTGCTAGCCTTACTTGCTGCATTACTACATTGTTTACTAAGTTTTAAATCATCTGAAATAATAATTCCCAAGTCCTGTTCCTCGTCTGTAACAGTCAGTAAAGTGTCATTGAGTCTGTAATTAACATTTTGATTTTTCTTCCCTAAATGCATTATTTTACACTTTGCTGTGTTAAACTTTAGATCCCAGTCGTTTGTCCAATCCTCCAATTGTTGTATATCACTTCTCATTTTGTCTACCCCCCCTGGAACATCCACTCTGTTGCAAATTTTTGTATCATCTGCAAAGAGACATACTTTCCCCTGTAGCCCTTTGCTGACATCGCAGATAAATATGTTAAACAAAACAGGCCCCAGAACTGACCCCTGAGGAACACCACTAGTAACAGCCCCCTCTGCTGAATGAACTCCATTTACTAAGACACTTTGTTTTCTGTCCTTAAGCAAGCATTCCACCCAGTTCACAATTTTTGAATCTAGACCAAGGAGATATAGTTTGTGAATAAGTTTATTGTGTGGGACAGTGTCAAATGCTTTGCTGAAATCTAGATATGTTACATCAACTGCTCCTCCCTTGTCTAATACTTTTGTTACATAATCAAAGAAGTCAATTAGATTAGTCTGACATGATCTCCCTGAAGTAAAACCATGCTGATTTTGGTCCTCTAAATTGTTTGTCTTTATGTAAGTCATAATTCTTTCTTTTAAGAGGCTTTCCATTAATTTCCCTACTACTGAAGTTAAACTAACTGGCCTGTAGTTGCCAGATTCTTCTCTACTGCCCTTTTTATGAAGAGGTATTACATTTGCTATTTTCCAATCATCTGGGACAGCTCCTGTTAATAGTGACTGATTAAACAGATCAGTTAATGGGACAGTTAGCACTGATCGAAGTTCTTTTAAAACCCTTGGATGAATATTATCAGGACCCACTGCCTTTGTAACATTTATTTTTGATAATGCTAACAAAACCTCATCCTCTGTAAAAAGATTACTGTTAAGCTTGTTTCTATTTTGCGTAGCATCCCTTAATGTAGACATTGTATCTTCACAATCTTTAGTGAAAACAGAACAGAAGTAATCATTGAGACAGTCTGCAATCTGCTTATCTCCTTCTATTATTCTACCATCAACTGATTTCAATTTTACTATTCCTACCTTATTTTTTCTTCTTTCACTGATATATCTAAAGAATGTTTTGTCCCCATGTTTTACTGACTGTGCTATCTTCTCTTCTGCATGAGCTTTAACCTTCCTAATTAACTGCTTAGTCTTTTTTTGTTGGAGTCTCCATATTTTCATATCATCATCTGCTTGTGTGTGTCTGTAATTTTTATAAGCTATCTTTTTTGTCTTTACAGCATGTGCTACTTCTTTGGAAAACCAAATTGGTTTCCGCTTTCTTTTACTTTTACAGACATGTCTAATACAGTGTGCGGTTGCATCTAAAATGGCACCTTTCACAAATTCCCACTGTTCTTGAACCCCTGTAATAAGAGTTTTCCCCTTTAAATAGTTTTTTTCGGTATTCTCCCATTAATGAAAAATCTGCCGTCTTAAAGTCTAAAACTTTTGTTTTAGTCTGGGTGGACAGTTCCTGAACATGAATATTAAACCAAACAGATTGATGATCACTGGATCCTAAGTTCTCACCTACAGACACATCTGAAACTGTATCACTGTTTGTAAGTATTAGATCTAATATAGCTTCCTTACAAGTTGGTTCCTTGACTAATTGCTCAAGTGATTCCCCTAGCAGAGATTCAAGAATATACCTGCTTCTAGCCGATCTAGCAGAAGGAATCTTCCAGTCTATATCTGGCAAATTAAAGTCCCCCAGTACTATAACCTTACCCTTCATGGTCATTTTGGTTATTTCATCTAATAACAGATTGTCCAGTTTTTCATCCTGCAAAGGAGGCCTACATACAACCCCTATTCTAAAAACATTTTTATCTCCAATTTCCAAAGTCACCCAAATACTTTCCACCTCATCATTTGTTCCTACAATTTCAGTAACCTTTATATTTTCATTTACATACAAATCAACTCCTCCACCTTTCTTTCCTACTCTGTTCTTTTTAAATAACCTGTATCCAGGTATGACTATGTCCCAGTCATGCAAATCATTGTACCATGTTTCTGTTATAGCTACTAAATCCAAGTTGTCCCTAGTCATTATTGAAATGAGTTCAGGTAATTTATTTCCTAAGCTGCGAGCATTTGTGCTCATGGCACGAAGAATTTTTCTACTAGAATTTCTAGAATTGTTACTTGGACTAACAGTTTTGGCATGCTGTGGGGGGCAGGTGGATATATTAATGCTACCCCCCTTTATTAGTTTAAATGATTTCTAATAAAGTATTTGAACTCCTCTCCCAGATACTCTGTTCCTTTAGCATCCAAATGCAAGCCATCTCTCCTAAATAACCTAGTATCTTTCCAAACAGAGCTATAATGGGCAATAAAACCAAATCCTCATTCCCTGCACCACTTATCTAACCAAGAATTAAATGTTGTTATCCGCTCCATCTTTCCTGCAGTAGCTCCTGGAAGACATCTAACCTCCCTTGTTTCTCCTTTACTTTCACCTAAATACACATTCCTCAAAATAGAGTCACCCACTAACAGTCTTTTTCTCAAAAACACATCTGCAGTTCTTTCCTGTGTTATGTTACCTGGAGAATCAGGTGCCAATAGATTTAAATTACCTGTTACAGCTTCAGAGGGCTCAGAAACAGCAATCTCCTCATCACAAGTGTATTCGGCAAGAGCAGCATAGGAGTTTTGCAATGGCAGAGGTTGTGGGCAATGCTTCTGGTCTACTGTTCTAATTCTTCCAGAGCCTACAGTGATCCATCTGCCTCTCCTTGCTGATCTCTGGGGTAGAGGGGCTTCTTTCTGAGGCAGCTTTGTAGAGGTAACAGGTATGTTACTTACCTTAGCTTAAAGTTTAGCTATTTCCTCCCTTAACAGGGAAAACTGCTTACAAACAGGACAGCCCCTAAATCTCCAAAAAGTAGAACGATTAAAAAGTGCAAAACACCCATTGCACTGTATCTGATACATTTTAAACTATGCAACACTTTAACAATAAGAAAAATATAAGTATTATTTACTACTGAATAAGCCTGAATAACCCTGAATAACTCCTGAAATAACTCAAACATCCTTATGTATTTGATCCTTTTTTAGTTTGATCCCTTTGCTAAGAAGCAGAGCTAAACAGATCTCTTTAAATACCCTCAGAAAGATAGGGTGGGGTCCCTCCTAATTGCTCACCTATGCAAACAATCTAATTGTTATCTAATTGCAATACTAAAAACCAGAATACAAAAGAATGTAAATTAACTCAAACCTTTAACTATTCAATTTCTGTAGTGAAACTAATTCACGGTTCAGGTCTACCACCTATAAAAAAACAAAATATAAAGTTAATAGAAATACAAAATATATTGTCTGAAAGTACAAACTATTCAAGTAATAACAATTTAAAAGAGAAATGTTATATACCTTTCTGAAATAACTCAAATATCCTTATGTATTTGATCCTTTTTTAGTTTGATCCCTTTGCTAAGAAGCAGAGCTAAATGTTTAGCAGAGCTAAACAGATCTCTTTAAATACCCTCAGAAAGATAGGGTGGGGTCCCTCCTAATTGCTCACCTATGCAAACAATCTAATTGTTATCTAATTGCAATACTAAAAACCAGAATACAAAAGAATGTAAATTAACTCAAACCTTTAACTATTCAATTTCTGTAGTGAAACTAATTCACAGTTCAGGTCTACCACCTATAAAAAAACAAAATATAAAGTTAATAGAAATACAAAATATATTGTCTGAAAGTACAAACTATTCAAGTAACAACAATTTAAAAGAGAAATGTTATATACCTTTCTGAAATAACTCAAATATCCTTATGTATTTGATCCTTTTTTAGTTTGATCCCTTTGCTAAGAAGCAGAGCTAAATGTTTAGCAGAGCTAAACAGATCTCTTTAAATACCCTCAGAAAGATAGGGTGGGGTCCCTCCTAATTGCTCACCTATGCAAACAATCTAATTGTTATCTAATTGCAATACTAAAAAACAGAATACAAAAGAATGTAAATTAACTCAAACCTTTAACTATTCAATTTCTGTAGTGAAACTAATTCACAGTTCAGGTCTACCACCTATAAAAAACCAAAATATAAAGTTAATAGAAATACAAAATATATTGTCTGAAAGTACAAACTATTCAAGTAACACCAATTTAAAAGAGAAATGTTATATACCTTTCTGAAATAACTCAAATATCCTTATGTATTTGATCCTTTTTTAGTTTGATCCCTTTGCTAAGAAGCAGAGCTAAATGTTTAGCAGAGCTAAACAGATCTCTTTAAATACCCTCAGAAAGATAGGGTGGGGTCCTTCCTAATTGCTCACCTATGCAAACAATCTAATTGTTATCTAATTGCAATACTAAAAACCAGAATACAAAAGAATGTAAATTAACTCAAACCTTTAACTATTCAATTTCTGTAGTGAAACTAATTCACGGTTCAGGTCTACCACCTATAAAAAAACAAAATATAAAGTTAATAGAAATACAAAATATATTGTCTGAAAGTACAAACTATTCAAGTAACAACAATTTAAAAGAGAAATGTTATATACCTTTCTGAAATAACTCAAATATCCTTATGTATTTGATCCTTTTTTAGTTTGATCCCTTTGCTAAGAAGCAGAGCTAAATGTTTAGCAGAGCTAAACAGATCTCTTTAAATACCCTCAGAAAGATAGGGTGGGGTCCCTCCTAATTGCTCACCTATGCAAACAATCTAATTGTTATCTAATTGCAATACTAAAAAACAGAATACAAAAGAATGTAAATTAACTCAAACCTTTAACTATTCAATTTCTGTAGTGAAACTAATTCACAGTTCAGGTCTACCACCTATAAAAAAACAAAATATAAAGTTAATAGAAATACAAAATATATTGTCTGAAAGTACAAACTATTCAAGTAACAACAATTTAAAAGAGAAATGTTATATACCTTTCTGAAATAACTCAAATATCCTTATGTATTTGATCCTTTTTTAGTTTGATCCCTTTGCTAAGAAGCAGAGCTAAATGTTTAGCAGAGCTAAACAGATCTCTTTAAATACCCTCAGAAAGATAGGGTGGGGTCCCTCCTAATTGCTCACCTATGCAAACAATCTAATTGTTATCTAATTGCAATACTAAAAACCAGAATACAAAAGAATGTAAATTAACTCAAACCTTTAACTATTCAATTTCTGTAGTGAAACTAATTCACAGTTCAGGTCTACCACCTATAAAAAAACAAAATATAAAGTTAATAGAAATACAAAATATATTGTCTGAAAGTACAAACTATTCAAGTAACAACAATTTAAAAGAGAAATGTTATATACCTTTCTGAAATAACTCAAATATCCTTATGTATTTGATCCTTTTTTAGTTTGATCCCTTTGCTAAGAAGCAGAGCTAAATGTTTAGCAGAGCTAAACAGATCTCTTTAAATACCCTCAGAAAGATAGGGTGGGGTCCCTTCTAATTGCTCACCTATGCAAACAATCTAATTGTTATCTAATTGCAATACTAAAAAACAGAATACAAAAGAATGTAAATTAACTCAAACCTTTAACTATTCAATTTCTGTAGTGAAACTAATTCACAGTTCAGGTCTACCACCTATAAAAAAACAAAATATAAAGTTAATAGAAATACAAAATATATTGTCTGAAAGTACAAACTATTCAAGTAACAACAATTTAAAAAAGAAATGTTATATACCTTTCTGAAATAACTCAAATATCCTTATGTATTTGATCCTTTTTTAGTTTGATCCCTTTGCTAAGAAGCAGAGCTAAATGTTTAGCAGAGCTAAACAGATCTCTTTAAATACCCTCAGAAAGATAGGGTGGGGTCCCTCCTAATTGCTCACCTATGCAAACAATCTAATTGTTATCTAATTGCAATACTAAAAAACAGAATACAAAAGAATGTAAATTAACTCAAACCTTTAACTATTCAATTTCTGTAGTGAAACTAATTCACAGTTCAGGTCTACCACCTATAAAAAAACCAAAATATAAAGTTAATAGAAATACAAAATATATTGTCTGAAAGTACAAACTATTCAAGTAACAACAATTTAAAAGAGAAATGTTATATACCTTTCTGAAATAACTCAAATATCCTTATGTATTTGATCCTTTTTTAGTTTGATCCCTTTGCTAAGAAGCAGAGCTAAATGTTTAGCAGAGCTAAACAGATCTCTTTAAATACCCTCAGAAAGATAGGGTGGGGTCCCTCCTAATTGCTCACCTATGCAAACAATCTAATTGTTATCTAATTGCAATACTAAAAACCAGAATACAAAAGAATGTAAATTAACTCAAACCTTTAACTATTCAATTTCTGTAGTGAAACTAATTCACAGTTCAGGTCTACCACCTATAAAAAAACAAAATATAAAGTTAATAGAAATACAAAATATATTGTCTGAAAGTACAAACTATTCAAGTAACAACAATTTAAAAGAGAAATGTTATATACCTTTCTGAAATAACTCAAATATCCTTATGTATTTGATCCTTTTTTAGTTTGATACCTTTGCTAAGAAGCAGAGCTAAATGTTTAGCAGAGCTAAACAGATCTCTTTAAATACCCTCAGAAAGATAGGGTGGGGTCCCTCCTAATTGCTCACCTATGCAAACAATCTAATTGTTATCTAATTGCAATACTAAAAACCAGAATACAAAAGAATGTAAATTAACTCAAACCTTTAACTATTCAATTTCTGTAGTGAAACTAATTCACAGTTCAGGTCTACCACCTATAAAAAAACAAAATATAAAGTTAATAGAAATACAAAATATATTGTCTGGAAGTACAAACTATTCAAGTAACAACAATTTAAAAGAGAAATGTTATATACCTTTCTGAAATAACTCAAATATCCTTATGTATTTGATCCTTTTTTAGTTTGATCCCTTTGCTAAGAAGCAGAGCTAAATGTTTAGCAGAGCTAAACAGATCTCTTTAAATACCCTCAGAAAGATAGGGTGGGGTCCCTCCTAATTGCTCACCTATGCAAACAATCTAATTGTTATCTAATTGCAATACTAAAAACCAGAATACAAAAGAATGTAAATTAACTCAAACCTTTAACTATTCAATTTCTGTAGTGAAACTAATTCACAGTTCAGGTCTACCACCTATAAAAAAACAAAATATAAAGTTAATAGAAATACAAAATATATTGTCTGAAAGTACAAACTATTCAAGTAACAACAATTTAAAAGAGAAATGTTATATACCTTTCTGAAATAACTCAAATATCCTTATGTATTTGATCCTTTTTTAGTTTGATACCTTTGCTAAGAAGCAGAGCTAAATGTTTAGCAGAGCTAAACAGATCTCTTTAAATACCCTCAGAAAGATAGGGTGGGGTCCCTCCTAATTGCTCACCTATGCAAACAATCTAATTGTTATCTAATTGCAATACTAAAAACCAGAATACAAAAGAATGTAAATTAACTCAAACCTTTAACTATTCAATTTCTGTAGTGAAACTAATTCACAGTTCAGGTCTACCACCTATAAAAAAACAAAATATAAAGTTAATAGAAATACAAAATATATTGTCTGGAAGTACAAACTATTCAAGTAACAACAATTTAAAAGAGAAATGTTATATACCTTTCTGAAATAACTCAAATATCCTTATGTATTTGATCCTTTTTTAGTTTGATCCCTTTGCTAAGAAGCAGAGCTAAATGTTTAGCAGAGCTAAACAGATCTCTTTAAATACCCTCAGAAAGATAGGGTGGGGTCCCTCCTAATTGCTCACCCATGCAAACAATCTAATTGTTATCTAATTGCAATACTAAAAAACAGAATACAAAAGAATGTAAATTAACTCAAACCTTTAACTATTCAATTTCTGTAGTGAAACTAATTCACAGTTCAGGTCTACCACCTATAAAAAACCAAAATATAAAGTTAATAGAAATACAAAATATATTGTCTGAAAGTACAAACTATTCAAGTAACAACAATTTAAAAGAGAAATGTTATATACCTTTCTGAAATAACTCAAATATCCTTATGTATTTGATCCTTTTTTAGTTTGATCCCTTTGCTAAGAAGCAGAGCTAAATGTTTAGCAGAGCTAAACAGATCTCTTTAAATACCCTCAGAAAGATAGGGTGGGGTCCCTCCTAATTGCTCACCTATGCAAACAATCTAATTGTTATCTAATTGCAATACTAAAAACCAGAATACAAAAGAATGTAAATTAACTCAAACCTTTAACTATTCAATTTCTGTAGTGAAACTAATTCACAGTTCAGGTCTACCACCTATAAAAAAACAAAATATAAAGTTAATAGAAATACAAAATATATTGTCTGAAAGTACAAACTATTCAAGTAACAACAATTTAAAAGAGAAATGTTATATACCTTTCTGAAATAACTCAAATATCCTTATGTATTTGATCCTTTTTTAGTTTGATACCTTTGCTAAGAAGCAGAGCTAAATGTTTAGCAGAGCTAAACAGATCTCTTTAAATACCCTCAGAAAGATAGGGTGGGGTCCCTCCTAATTGCTCACCTATGCAAACAATCTAATTGTTATCTAATTGCAATACTAAAAAACAGAATACAAAAGAATGTAAATTAACTCAAACCTTTAACTATTCAATTTCTGTAGTGAAACTAATTCACAGTTCAGGTCTACCACCTATAAAAAAACAAAATATAAAGTTAATAGAAATACAAAATATATTGTCTGAAAGTACAAACTATTCAAGTAACAACAATTTAAAAGAGAAATGTTATATACCTTTCTGAAATAACTCAAATTTCCTTATGTATTTGATCCTTTTTTAGTTTGATCCCTTTGCTAAGAAGCAGAGCTTAAAAAAAAAAAAAAAAAAAGCCGTAAAAAAAACAGCCATAGCTCACGCAACAGGAAGGTCGATACACATTAATATACGTGTATATGAATATAAATTATTACAAATAAATGATTACATTTTTCAAAAAGACCAGCGAGAGCCTTTTCTATGATGAGAGCGTCTATGTGTGTATAAGGTGCACCCTGGCAGCGGTGACCATAAGACTGTGCTTACCCTTTATTGGGGATTATTTGTATATGAATATATACATATATATATATATATGGTTAAATAAATGAAAAAGGGGGAGCAAAAAGTATATTTCTATCCAGCACTCACTTATATAACCAATCAAAAAACAAACTACTGTTTAATCAACCTCTAATTTCATATATATAATATAATAATAGCGAATTCATACATAACCTAACATTTCAGGCAGCCTTAAAATTTCAAAGAGCTAATATATCACCTAGGTGGAGAACAGATGTTTCAAAGGGTATTGAGTTCCAGATTCCAATGTCTCTCCATGTAGTAGCACATCAGCAGCGTCATAGGTAATTGTATATTTCATTAGTGAAACTAGGGTCAAAATGCCCCTTAATAAACAAGGTATATACACAAACGGTAAATCCTCTCGGGTTACTTCACCTCGGAGGAGCTCACCATCCGAAATATATAGCAGCCTGTGCTTTTTCCAAGAGCACTCATACAAACTTGTCACTCCCTCAACGTGAAAGGCAGAGCTCTACAGCTGCTTCGGCGTACTATCACACCACCTTCCACAGCGGTTCCAGGTACTACCTGTGTTGTAGTACTTTACGTTATGAGTCTTATATTACGGTGTATATTAAATTACCTTGTATTGAAGTAATTACCCCTTTGGATGCTGGTTTCCTGTTTCCCGTCTCATCTCTCCTGCAGGGATAATTATAGTACTAGTCCGATAAACAGGGGCCCCTGCTGGTGTGTCCACCTTGTTTTATTTTTGCAGATATACACATATATTTATGTGTTTATATGTGTATATATTTATGTGTTTATATGTGTATATATTTATGTGTTTATATGTGTATATATTTATGTGTTTATATGTGTATATATTTATGGGTTTATATGTGTATATATTTATGTGTTTATATGTGTATATATTTATGAATATACATATATACACATATAAATACATATGTATATATACATATATATTTAAAGAGATTTTTGTGTTAATAAATGTGTCACATAGGATCCCTATGTAAAAGCACTTTCAGTCAGTTTTTTTCACATCTCCTCACTTTGAGCCCCTATAACTTATCTGTGCAATATTTCTATACAACAATGTTTATCAGACAGTGTTAATATGAGTGCTACTGTACATTATAATGTACCACTTTGTTCACTTAACCAGATGTCTGAGTTTGCTGTGTTTACCAATGCGCAAAACGTGATCCTGACCTCGTAGCCACATTTACTACCCACTTGTAATATGAGTATTTTTTACCTGCACCCAAAACGGCACATTTTTGCATTGCGCTCCTACTGTAATCTAGCCCTATGTGTTTAAGAGGAAACATCTATTTAGATAATTTAGAGATGTACTAGATGTTGAGATTAAGGTATTTATTAAATTTAAGACTTCCATTGTAGTTTATTTGGTGTAATATTTATGTGCCATCAGCACTTAAAGGGACATGAAACCCCCCCCAAAAAAATTCATGATTCAGAGCATACAACTCCATTTTTTTTTCTATTATCTAATTTGCAACATTCTCTTGGTATCTTGCGTTGAATAAACAGCAATGCACATAGGTCAGCCAATAACATGAGGCATATATGTGCAGCCACCAATCAGCAACTCCTGAGCCTACCTAGGTATCCTTTTCAACAAAGGATATCAAGGGAACAAAACAAATGAGATAGTAATAAATTGGAAAATTGTTTAAAATTGCAAGTTCTCTCTGAATCATGAAAGAAACAATTTGGCTTTCATGTCCCATTAAGCTCAGCAAAAAAACTTCTAAAGGTGCAATGTGGAAAACCTTTATCATAACATGAGGTAGAAAGGCACCAGGATGCTGGTCTATACTCTCTATTCTCTCCCCCTTACTCATATGACTAGACCAAATTGACGAGATTTAAAAGGACATTAACATATGATGATGAATGCAAAGATTAGCCTGAGAAAAATATGCCGCTGTATCATCTATTTATTTATAAAGTGCCAACATATTACACCCCACTATGGGCTAGATTACAAGTGGAGCGCTAAATTACCCAAATTTGCCCTTGTGGGGGAGGGCAATAATTATTGCTGCTGTGACCTCATGATCTCTGGTTAATTTTCTAAAAGTGCCCCAAAAGTCTTTAAAATAGAGGGCATTGTAGTTTATTTGGGGCTTTAAAGTTGGTGGGAGTGGGGTGTTAGAAAAAATGACACTGAAAAGTGTCTTTACATAGTGGTCTATGGGGAAGTGTGTTCTTTGTGTGTTCTCTTATACGTATATGCTTAAATACATATAAATTTAAGTGTTAATAAGTGTATATACATATTAACACATAAATATACAGGTAGCCCTCAGTTTACGCCGGGGTTAGGTTCCAGAAGGAATGGTTGTAAATCAAAACCGTTGTAAATTGAAACCCATTTTATAATGTAAGTTGATGGGAAGTGAGGGAGTTCGGTTCCAATCCCCTCTCAAAATTGTCATAAGTAACACCTAATACATTATTTTTAAAGCTTTGAAATGAAGACTTAAGTTAAATGAACAAAAGCATTTGCTAAACAGCATTGTAAACCTAATAAAATAATCACACAACACAGACTTTACTTGCATTTTTTTGCAAACAGTTCTTTCTATGCATTCCAATCTGGACTGATTTTGATCATTTCAAAGCTGCTTGATAGCTCAGGTCTAGCTAGCTACACTAATTAATTTCAGCCTGCTTGTGTGCTTGGCTTGCATATCTTTGCTGTAACACAAGCGGACAGCTCCACCTACTGGCTATTTTAATCAATGCACTGCTTCTCAATGCTTTTCAATAGCAGTCAAATGACTGAAAAAAAGGTTGTTATTCTGAAACGGTGCAAATTGAACCGTTGTGAACCGAGGGCCACCTGTATATGTATATATTCATAAACATATATATTTAAAAATGCTGCCCAACGCTGCGCTACATACCTCCTTCGCTGCAAAAGGTTCTGATGCTGTCTGTGACGGCATTAGACCTAGGCTCCCATAGAAGCTTCCCAAAAATGCGATTAACTTGTAATTACAGTGCACATTATGGTGTGCTGGTATTAGAAAGTGGAGTGTTAATATCGCTTGCATGCAAGCGATATTTAGCGCTCCACTTGTAATCTGGCTCTAGGACGTTAGGTATAAAAGAGCAAACCACAGTAAGCAAAATAAATGTCATTTAACTATAAAGTCACTGGTATGTATAAAACACCTTAACAGGATGATTTAAACATCGAAAATTTAAGTGCAAAGTTCGAGTTTCCATCAAGTAATGGGGACTGCCACATAGTAACCTAGGCTTAAAATAATGTAATTTTATCTTATCTCCTCTTCTGAGGCCAGTTAGGGAAAGTTATTAATTAACTACTATACTAACAATCTCACAGTGTTTAATTTCCGTGTAAAATCACACAAGCAGGCAGTCATTAAAAATAGGTAATCACATAAACACAATAGCTCCATAAACAATATTTTAATTGAAAAAGATTTGTATTATTTTTTCCTCAAGTATTCTTCACAACAGTAATATAATAGTAAATGAATCTTACAAATACAGGTCACAAATCACAGCCAAGTGCATATGGAAGGAAAAATAGTTAGTCGTCACAATATGTATTCCAGGTCAGAGAGTAAAGTGCCTCCTTCACATCATTGTTGTCCCGACCCAAAGGGGGTTTCCACTAATCAAACCTTCAATTCTACAACTATGATGAACATCAATGATACCAAAAACTTGTGTATACAGCTTTAGCATCTACTTTTGAGCAGTTCTACCAGTATGGTAGCGAAAATCATATCTAACCCATAGTAACTAATACGTAGAACAGGCGAACCAATGTGGTAAAGTGCATTTGTGTTTTATTGCCTTCTAGTGCTAGACTCTGAGTACATAATCCACAGTTCCCATATGGAGATAACCCGTTCTTTAGTGTCTAAAAGGTCGGCAGCACTACTGCTCATTTGGTAGTAGTAGGCTATTTTGTTCAAACTAATCTGAAAGGTTGGGACTATTGACTTCCAGTATTGAGCTATAGTTAATCTGACTAATGTACAGATAAAGAACAAGAGTTTATTTCTTGATTTGCCCAACCCAGGCAGGGGTTAATGAAGAAGGCCTGTGTGGGCATTAATTTTATAGAAGTGTCAAAAATGGAATTTAGTAATTCTGAGGTTTGTGACCAAATATTGGAAACATGAAGACAATGCCACCACATATGAGGGTAAGTCCCTTTCTCATCACAGCCTCTTAAACAATCCCCCCCCCCTGGATCTGGGCCATGTAATCTGGAAGGGTGGAAGTACCACCTAAATGTAACCTTCATATAATTTTCTTTTATATGTGCACAAATGTAGAATGAGGTGCCCCTGTGAAGGGTGGTGTTCCATTTCTTGAGTTATCACGAAAAATTAAAGTCTTCTTCCCACTTAAGCATAAAGGGAAGTTTAGGTGATGCTAAAGGGTTGTTAAATATGGAGTATAATCTAGAAATAGTTCCTTTTAATCTGTGGGTGGCTAAACAAAGATGTTCTAGATAGGTAGAGCCTTCCCTGCTGGAATTACCTATAATTTCAACCACTCTTGCCCTAAGCTGCAAATAATGAAACCAACTAGGTCCATCTTGGTCGCCAAGGTCAACATATGTCTTAAAATCCATGAATGATTGGTTACGCAATGTGTCTGCGATTCTATATAGTCCCTTATTTGCTCATTTAGTCTGGAGCCCCGAATCTGGGGTAGAGGAGAAAGTCACTAGTGGGGTAGCTCTGGATTTCTCTGAGAGTAGTTTGAACTTCATGGTCAGGGAATCCCATAGTGAGACAGTGTACGAGATAGATAGAAAAGTCTTCCAGTTTGAGGCCCTGGAAGACCTGCTAGACCAGAGTAATTTATAAATTGGGTCAATCATAACCATATCAGATTCTATCTGGACCCATTGAATGCTATCTGTTTTGTTATGCCATAGAGATGTTTGGGCTAACCGTGCTGCATAATAGTAAGTTAGAAGATCTGGTAATCCCATGCCTCCTCCCCCTCTACCCCTACACAAAGTGCGTCTATTAGTTCTGGATCACCTTCCCTGCCAAATGAAAGATATAACGGCTTTTTGGAGTTTATTAAGGACTTGGACAGGGACCAAGACCGGGAGGGATCTAAACAAATATAGTAGTTTTGGGAGTATCGATTTTTTGACTCCAATTATTCGACCATATAGCGAAAGTTTTATTTTCCCCCCATTTCTGCAGTAGGTTTCTTATTTGGGACAGAATAGGTTGATAGTTGTTTTTGTACAGGGAATCTACTCTGCCTGAAAGAGATACTCCCAGATATTGCATACCTTTTTCTGCCCAGGAAAATGATAAATTGATCTCTACCAGTTTTTTAGTATGTGGTGGTAGATGCACACTGATAGCTTCACATTTGTTGTTATTAATTTTATATCCTGAGATTATAGCAAACTGGGCAATAGTAGAGTAAATTGGGGGGGGGCAATAAAGGCTTAGTGATTGAAAGGATGATATCATCCGCAAACAGACTTATCTTATATTCTTTAGAATTTACAGATATCCTTGCTATATCAATATTATGCCGAATATGAGCTGCAAAGTGCAAAGAGCAGTGGGGAGAGAGGGCAACCCTGCCTAGTCCCATTAGCAATATTTATAGGTTTCGATTTGTATCCAGCTATTTTAACATAGGCAAAGGGATGTGAATATATAGACGAAACTGCAGTTCTAAATTTGCCTGTTATACCAATAGTAACCAACACTGCATCCAAATAATCCCAATATATACGGTCAAATGCCTTCTCTGCATCGAGAGACAGGAACAGAGAAGGCACCTTGTTCACACTAGCAAAGTCTATCAAGTCTATTATTTCCCTAACATTTTCTGTGGCTTCCCTATTCAGTATACAGTCCACCTGATCCGCATGTACAAGTTTAGGCATTAGTTTGTTAAGCCTAGTAGCCAATATTTTAGAAAAGATCAATGATATTGGTCTATAGTTTTTACAATGTTGTTTGCTTTTCCCTGGTTTTGGGATAACTGATATTCGGGCCATTAAGAATTCTCTAGGGGCATCTCCACCCTCCAGCATATGATTATAAGTGTTAACTAGGGAGGGACCTATTTAATCTAGAAACAATTTATAGAAAATACTTTTATAACCGTCCGGACCAGGTGCTTTGTTAGATTTTAAGTTTTTAATTATCAGTCTGACCTCGTTCAGGGTAATTGGCACATTGAGGCTATCTAAACGACTATGTCCAGACTGCAGCTATGCAGAAATTTTTGAGTGTTGGTTGTACAGCTATCATTGTTTGTGGTCCAGGGTAGGGCATATAGAGATTGATAATATGTTGCAAATGTGTCTACAATTATTTGCGGGTGGTTGGAGGTGGATCCATCAGGTTTTAGGATTTGGGGCAATGTTGTTAGTCTCCTTAAATCTTTTAATTTATGCGCAAGCATCTTATTGGGCTTATTGGCATATATCAAATATTTCATTTCCATTAATTTAAGTGATCGAGCTGCATCCCTGGATAGCAACTCATCTAGAGCTGCCATCTTGGAGTTTAGTGTTTGAAGTGTCACGGAGCAATGAGCAGAGCAGTTTGGGTATGAAGTAGTTTTATTTCATCTTTAAGTTTGTTTATAAGTAAATGAGATTGTTTGGATTTATTGCTGGATTCTCTGAGCAGGAGTCCCCGGATGTAGGCCTTAAGTGCTCCCCAAACGAAAGTAGGATTCTTTACTTAATGGGAGTTAGCTTCCAGAAAGTCCCCCATTTCTCTTTTCAGAGTCTGAAGAAATATCTTATCTTTAAGTAGGGAGAGGTTTAAGGTCCAGCTTTTATTTCTCAGAGGGTCTATTAACCTTGTGAGCCTAGTTATAACTAGGTTGTGGTCAGACCAGACATTGGTGACAATGTCAGAGTCAACAATCAGTGGTGCTGATCAAATTTGGCTGATTTGACTCTAATAGTTAGAATCTACTCGCTCAAACACGATACACACCCTTAACAGCAGGGAACCCGAAAAGGGATTACTGCATCAGAGTAAAAATTTAGATCATTACCACTCCGGTTTAACTGTGTTTTTATTTTATTTTATTTTTTGACATTGTTCAAGGATATTTTATTTCTCTGTTCTCGTTTAGAATTTTTTATTGTAATTTTTTATTGTAATATGTGGATCCATGTAAGATGATTTGTTGTATGTTATAAAGTGTTTTTATTATATGTATACCAGAATTTGTATGGTATCTGTTTAAGATAGCGACACCAGCTGTCTTTAGATAACTGTTTAAAAGATTGTTTTTATTAAAACTTTTTATCATCATCAAGCTGAAAGTGATTTTGGTTTTATTCTGAAACCTGCCTCATAGTTGGCGCTTTGATATATATTTTCTGATTTTCCACATACCACTAGGGGTCATTTATCAGAGCCAAGGGTTCACAAGCAGCAGGCGCTAAGTGAATACTCCCATTTGTACTCAAATTTGGCTGATTAGAATGTGATCAATTTGTGAATATACCTTGTGAGCTGGTGAATAAAAAGTGAAGTCTTTACAGTTGCCATTATATGCCCTCTAACTGTCGAGCAAGTTATGGGCGAGCAAAAAATAATATAGGATTTTCCTATTGGTACGCCCCTGAGAAGGGGAATTACTATTTGATCTATCTAGTTTGGGGTCTACTACCAGGTTAAAATCGCCCCCAATAATTAATCTATATTGCTTCCAGTGTGTTAGCAGTTTACTGATCTTGGACAAGAACGGTGCCTGGGATTCAATTGGAGCAAATGCATTGCCTATGACTACTGGGATGTCATGAATTCTACCTCTTAGGATTATATAATGACCTTTCTTATCTACATAGGATTCATCTTCTTGAAAGTTAAGGCTATCATGGAGAAGGATAGAAACTTCACACTTCTTTTTAAGGCATGTAGCATGGAATTGTTGAGAAAAAGCTTTGTCCCAGTACCTAGTGGTTAGGGATTTGGTAAAATGAGTTTCCTGCATGAATACAACGTGTGCATTCAGTGACTTATAGGTGGTAATGGCCTTGCAACGTTTCATGTTAGAGTGTAGCTCTCTCACATTATGTGTAAGTATATTAAGTGTCATGTTGTGTATTGGTTAGGAACTGCAGTAGATCTCATAAATTGACCAATAAGTTTTACAAAAATCCATGATACATATCTGAATGCATTACAACTGAACCTAAAGCATTGAAACACATTATACAAATTGGACTTTGACGACCGTTTAGACATATGTGGTGCTCCATACCTGAATGGACCTGTGGACAAAACCTGCTGAGGAAAGTGAAGTTAGTATTATTTGCAAACAACTGCAACAGCAGTACAACATTAAACTGTAAAAACAAACATAACCTGAAAATCAGGATGAAAAACCTGAAAACATAGGGAGACCGAGTGTCACCCATTCTTAATTAATAAAGTAGTGAACTCAGTGGGGTGGGTAGGGATGGGAAGGGGGGAGAGAGGAGGGGGGAAATGGTGAATGTGCAAAGATATTCCAAACTTAGCAAACCACCGATGGGGTGTAGGTGTTTGAGAGTAACCTTATATATTTTAGTCCCATAACAATAGGGCTGTAAACTTAAGTCATATTAGAATAGGACCCATGTCACTTGCATGAGTTACTTCAAGTAGGACTCTCCGGCTCTTGTCTAAGTCTAGAGTTCTTTCCATTTCTATTCACTGGCATCCACTCCCTTCCTATTGCCTTGCGTTGCGGTTTGGGAGAGGAAGAAACCTCAGAGGAAGTCTTTTCCAGGTTCAGCTTTTCCAGGATTGCTTGTCCTTCTAGGAGAGAAGAGCAATAGTAGGAAGTTCTATTATGCATGAAGATGAGTTTAAATGAGAATCCCCATCGATATTTGATTTGCGCCTTAATGAGGACTGATACGATCGGTTTGAGTTCCCTTCTTCTCCTTAGGGTTGTTGGGGAGAGATCTGTGTATAATTGTAGCTTATGGTCCTCAAAGGTGATTTTAGGTAGTTTTCGCACTGCTTGCATTATCTGGTATTTAGCATGAAAATAATGAAGTTTGGAGATCACGTCCCTTGCTGCTGAGGGGGTTGGTGGTTTAGCTAGTGCCCTGTGTACTCTATCCATGAGTAGCAAAGAAAAATCTATCTCTGGGAGAATCTGTTGAAAGAGATTTGTGATGGTTTCTTACAGGTTGCTGTATGATTTGGGGAGATTGTGAATTCTGATATTTGATCTTCTGGAACTGTTCTCAAGGACCTCCAAGAAATCCACGAGCTTCTGAATCTGTTCCTGTTGCACCTGTATTGTTGACTGAAGATTGGGTATTTTGTCAGAAATATCATCAACTTTATCCTCCAGGCAGGCGGTGCGGTCTCCAATATCTGTAAGGTCCTGCTTTAGTTCAGAAAGGGCTGCTCTCATTTCTTCTTTGAATAGTTGTTTAATCTGTTGCAGGAGCTCTCCATTTGATGAGAACACAGCGGATGTTGGTGGAGGACTTTTAGGGGAGGAAGGTTGTGAGTCTGTGTCTGGAGCAAGATCCAAAGCAATCTGTTTCTTTTTAAGCTGAGACCTTGATGCAGAAAGTTGTTCCCTCCCTCCCACCCTGGTTAGTTGGGCTAGTGGCCGTTCAGGTGCCTCTAGGGTACCTTAGTTAGTCTGGCACTCTCATGCATAGCCGACCTAAAGGAGGTAGATCCGGACTGGTAATTTTAACTCCCCTCTCGAGGTCATGTTTCACGACTAGACCTTCCTGAGGCCTACTGATTGGAGTTGTATTTGATGCATCCTAGCTAAGCGGGCGGTCTGGTGTCGGGCTGTTGATATGCGAGTGACGACCATAAAGGAGGAGCGACGTCCCTAGGACCGGGCCTGGGGTGCTCCTCCTATAGTGCCTGGTCAGACACTCAAATGAACAGCATTGTTCCTATTAGGCGTTGTAGCCGGGCTCCTCCGTCTGAACAGCCTGAGCCCAGCCCAGCATAGCATGGATTTATTTAGTACACCGAGGTTCCTTTGCCTTTAAGGCTACATTTAACAGTTGCTGTTTTTGTTAATACATGCAACCTTACAGTCTTTGGGGTCCATTTATCATTGTGCGGATGGACATGATCCGCTATAGCGAACCATGTCCACGGTACATCGATAAATGTCAACAGCAAATGGTGTCAGCATTTATCATTGCACCAGCAGTTCTTGTGAACTGCTGGTGCAATACCGCCGCCTGCAGATTTGCGGTCAATCAGCCACTAGCAGGGGGGTCAATCAACCCGATCATATTCGATCGGGTTGATTTCTGTCCGCCTCCTCAGAGCAGGCGGACAGGTTATGGAGCAGCGGTCGCCAGAAACACAGGGCGACCGCTGTGTCTTTAACCCATCTCTCTGTGTCACTGCGTGTTTTCTTATAGTTAAGTTAGCTATGAAATGACTAGGGCCTTCAATCCCTTATGAACAAACAAATACAATCAGCAGTGTAAAAAATCTAACCATCAAGTATATTCACAAAGAGTGCAATTTATCATAGCAACAGTGAAATAATAGGGGCATTCCTGTTTGTTATTTTAATAGTTTGGGGACAAAAACTATTCAGAAATGGTTTGTCCAAGGTCATAAAACTCTCAACCTTGGCCTACAATTAAAAGATAGCAGATTAAAAAAACAATGGTCAGGGTAAGATGAATCAGATAAAAAAAATCCAACTCCCGGGGCGTGTCCAAGCAGCGGCTCTATGCAGTCGCATTTTCCTGAGCTCTGGGAGTGTGGGTTATAACACAAATACGGCATCTGCTAATCAATTGATCTTTACACAGCTTAATATAACTATCTTTGGCTGTACGTATGATCCCAGGGCTGGAAACAGACAATTGAGGCCTGTAACAGCGGCAATCTCACAGGCAAGGTTCCCCCCCCCCCCCCCCCGGTGATTGACCAGGGGTGATCAACCAGAACCGAACTCAAGATAAAACACATCTTACTACTTCGTTCCTCAATCAACATTGTTCTTACTTCGTTTTTTTCCCTGCTCCTTAGCTTCTTGGCAAAGTTTGCATGTCGCATACTTCAAATCTCTGAAAAAGAAAATGGCGGCTACTGTAAGAGATACGGAGAGCGACAACACCCTCACGTCGCTAGACCGTACTCTGCTTAAATTAGAAGCATTATTTCAGAAACTAATAGGCAAGGCTCCGTCAGAGCAGGATCTTCTCTCTTTCATGCAGAAAGCTCCACCTTTAATCTTGAAGCAACCATTGCCTTTGCAACCAAAGACCCCAGAGTGTGACTTACCTTTTGGGCCCAGGAGGGTCGCAGAACCCAATAAACAGTTGACAGGGGAATTTGATCAATCTGATCTCCTAGACGCGCTTCCCCTCAAGCCTATAATACGGCATGGAGAAGGCGAGTCAATGGCGACCGCTAAAGAAGAAAAACCCATGGAGAAACTTTTACGCTCACCACCGGACATTCTGGATTACAAATACTCTGCCCTCAACTCCAGTTGGATACCTGCTCAGCATACATTCCCGATCCGACCCGCAGATACTAAACAAGACCATGACAACATCAAAGTAGTGCAGGGTTTTATTTCTAATGCACCGTACTTATGGAACTCTCCCAACATAACGAGAATTCTAATTTCATCCTCTCTGGGAAATTACATGTCTGTGTTCAGACTCCCACATGCATTGCGGGTCCCCATGGAGAAATGGATCACTTTCCCTGCGGCATTTGATACCTCATGGCACATGAGGATGTTCAATATGCATATAAATAAAGTTCTATATCCTAAAATTTTAGACCCGACTTAAACAATTCCTAGGGGATAGGAAGGTAATGCGTCTAACTGTAAGCCGTTAAAATCTGAATAAGTAAATGTAGTGCACTGCTTTATTTAGATTTCACCTGTACATTTAGTTTTCCTTTTTTTTTTTGTTTTTCTTCTTTTAAGTAAATTCATTATGTTCGCTATGCTTAATTTGTAGATAGGCTGACAGAATGCTATGTAAAGCCTCCACGCCATACTGTTCTCAATATGTGAGTCACACTTGTACCGCAATGTCGGAGCTAGTGCCTTATAATGCTTTTTATGACAGGACACTTATTTGTGTATCCCTAAACATATATATTTCTATATGTAGCAATCCCATGACATTAAAGCACATTGATTATTTTAGCTCAAGCTCCTCCTATACCACCGAGGCGGTGTGGGACAGGTCCCTACATAGAATGTGTAGACACTACTGTTAAACAGTTAGGGGGATTTGCCATACTTTTCTAGCAGAGCTCAGCTCCGGTTCATTTACCATCCGCATGTGAGACAGGAGATGGGGTAATAAATCATTGCATCTCTGAAGGTAAAAAAAAAAAGCACCTATCTGTAAAGTTGAAGATGTGGCTGTAATTCATACCATCTACTCGAGTTCTGGTTGCCCACAACAGCTTTTGTTATGTTTGTTATTTTTGTTTAGTTACACACTAGTTATCTGCAAGTTACCCCCAAAATTTCACTTTCTGATTCTCCTTTTTGTTATGAGATCCAAAAGAGGTCTCTTCTACTGGGGTATAAAAAGAGTGTTTGACATGCATAGCCCACACGTCCTGTCTATGAGTTCAAACAATATTCTTAAATCACAGGAATGACTTTCCTCTATTCATAACTTACAGATTAGTCTACCAGATATTTATTTGCCGCTTCTTAAATTTAAAATATAGTCTTATAATAATTATGATCTGCTGGACGTGTGGGGACACAGTAAAAGGATATGATTGTACAACTCAATCAGTAATATGCAGTGACTGTTTATGTACCTACATTGTGTTTGAATTGATGATTTTTTATTTGTTGTAAAACATAAATCTTTTCAATAAAGCTCTTTGAAAATGGAAAAAAAAAAAATCCAACTCCCAATGATTTTTTTTGACTGTCTCACAAATTTGGTGTAGTTTCTCCTTAGATTATAATGTAGCAGAGCTATACCAGGTTAAAATAGAGGATGAGGAATTTGATTTGATGATGGCTGATTAAAAACAAGCTAACAATTTTTGAGACAGGCAAAAAAATGTAAGTTGTCTTAAGAAGTATAAATATTGTTGAGACTTTTTAATCATAGTAAAAATATTAACATCCCAAATCATGTTGAATTATTGTGCCAATGTATACTATGTAATTTTTAATTTTCAGAGAAGAAGGTGATGGAGACTTTTTTCTTCTAAAATCAATTACCATCTCTTTGGTTTTATTAATAAATGAGAGCAACAAGTCTCTGTAGAAGTGCGCAAATGATAGAGGAGTCAAGGAGTAGGCCGATTCAGAACGGAACAGGCAGCACTCTTAAAGGCGGTAGATGGACATAGGATAACCTGTAGAAAACAGATGAGAGAGGCGCCTCATGGGACAAGTATCGTCTACAATACCCAGTCAGAGATACAACAGACAAGTCCCACAACAGTATGGTACTCACAAAGGTGGTACAAACGTGTACCAAAACGGGCAGGACGGAACCAAAAGTCGCCCGTCAGACAAGCATGGACTCGGATCGCCAGAACAGACGTCACTCCACGGACAGCGTCAGAGCGGAAACCAGCAGAGGAGCCAATCAGACAAGCAGAATCACGGCAGTGGAACCTCCAAGGAAACCGTCAGGACAGGAAACCGGATAAGTCGCCAGCGGCAGACAAAAAAGTTTTAATTTGAAATGAGCAGTAGAATATTTTCTGGCACCTTTTAAAGTAAATCCAATTTTCTTTCCCCCTGTATCACGTGATACAGGGGGAAAGAAAATTGGATTTACTTTAAAAGGTCCATGAAATCCGAGTCCATGAAATAAGCCCAATCAGAGTAGTGTCATCTACAACTTTCAGTAACTACAAAGATTCATTTGCAGAAGGTCCAGGACCATGTCAAGGTCTATTCTTCCCTTGGTCCCTAACCTACAGCCACAATACGCATGCCATCAACTATACACACTGAGATACAAACAACGGTGACCGCTCTATACGTTACTGTCACTAAGATCAGGAAATGGATGTGGGGAGGAGTTATTAACAGAACAATATTTTAATATAGAACAAGATTATTTTGCAATTAATGAATTGTAAAAATAAAGTTAGCGATCTTAATATTGGAACTAGGAAGAATTTGTTACTGTTTACAGATAGGTAAAACTTTACCTTCACTTTAATATGTTATGCATATTGTTTGCAATTTACATTGGATGTATTCAAGAGCAATATGAATATATGTTTTCACTTTTTGTTTCAAAACTTTCAGGTACCTGTAATAAATTCTGTTCACTGCTCTGCAATAATCCTGTTAATTTTTCCAGCAGCACAGTTGACCTTTGCAGAAAATAAACACATAAAGGTGGGAGTTCCTTTAAAAATAGATTGTTTAACTGTATAATTCCCTCCAGGGGCATTATTGTGACATTTTAAAATGTAAAAATGTGGGCAAAAGTGCAAATGCCTGTCTCCTTAAACCATGTGGCAGTGGTAAGCACAGACAGCTAGATTATGAGTTTTGCGTAATGACTGTTCGCAAATAGCCCATGTGTTATCTTCATTATGCACTCTTCGTAACATAGGTATTACAAGTCTGAAAAGAACCTTGTTACGCATCGCGGTAACACGAGTACCGCGTTTATTTCCCTAGCATAATCACAAACGCGTAATGGATTCTCCCATAGAGATCAATGCAAACTTAAGAACATACAGATTTTTCATCTAACACTCGATATAGCGAGAACTACACACTGCTCTCTGTCATATTACACATACAACATAATGGACACTAAAAAGAATCAGCTCAAATGTACAAACAACAATCTCGCACACAACATAGCACATCCGCCATCAACATGCACAATCCTTTACAACAAATATTACATAACATTTACAATAAACGGGGATTCGGAAAATACGTTTCGATCTGCATCACGGAACAAACCACCACACAAAAAATTTTTTACCCTGATACACAAACAAAACATTCGCATTGGCGATTAGGAAACATTATTAAAAAAAAACATTTACAACACTTAACAAATCATCATTTGGATTTTGATATACTAAATTAGGGGAATGTTATGCAAAACGATCACTTTGACATCACCGCATTATACACATTCCAGAAAAACATATGTGCATTTAGAAACTCTATATGAGCATGCGCAAATTCTACTACTCCACATTGCACACATACAAATCATCACTAAAGCACACCTAACTGGAGTTAGTGAGAGAGAGAGTTAGTGAGAGAGAGAGTTTGTGAGAGTGTACAAATTTGTCTGGGTGAGTGTGCGAGTGCTACTTTTTCCCCATTACTTACATATAGTTAAACACATTGGCATCTATTTATCAAGCGTCAACTTACTTGCATTCGACGGCACCAATACGCTCACCTAAGATCGCCTAAAATACGTTCTCCAAAGTTACCAAAAAAGCTGTCAAAAAGCCGCGCACCAAGTACGGGCGATGAGCAGCAGACTGTTGTTAACTAACAGTCATAGATCTCGCTGCTCTTCGGCTTTTTCTGATCTTTTTTGGTATACTGTCACTAAACACCCATACTATACTATACTTTTTACCCCCTATACCATCGCTCCCGGAGCCCACCGCAACTCTAATAAATGTATTAACCCCTAAACCGCTGCTCACGGACCCCGCCGCAACTAAATAAAGTGTTTAACCCCTAAACCGCCGCCACCTACATTATATTTATTAATCCCTAATCTACCGTCCCTACACCGCCGCCACCTACATTATACTTATTAACCCCTAATCTGCTGCACCCTACACCGCCGCCACCTACATTATACTTATTAACCCCTAATCTGCCGTCCCCTACACTGCCGCCACCTACATTATACTTATTAACCCCTAATCTGCCCCCCCTATACCGCCGCCACTATATTAAATTTATTAACCCCTAAACCTTACCCTAACACCCCCTAACTTAAATATAATTTAAATAAATCTAAATAAATATTCCTATCATTAAATAAATTATTCCTATTTAAAACAAAATACTTACCTATAGGCCCCTATTTAAGAAAGGTCTTGCGGACCTGATCCGACACTGCGGATCAGGTCCGCAAGACCTCGCTGAATGCGCCGCCCCCTGCAGACTCGTGGCCAATCGGCCGGCCAGCAGGGGGGTGTCAATCAACCTGATCATACTCGATCGGGTTGATTTCTGGCGATTCGTGTCCGCCTGCTCAGAGCAGGCGGACAGGGTTATGGAGCAGCGGTCTTTAGACCACAGCTCAATAACTTGTGTTTCTGGCAAGTCTGAAGACTCGCCAGAAACACGGGTCCACAAGCCCCCTACGGAGCTTGTTAAATGGGCCCCATAAAATAAACCCTAAGCTAGCTACAATATAACTAATAGTTACATTGTAGCTAGCTTAGGATTTATTTTTATTTTACAGGCAAGTTTGTATTTATTTTAACTAGGTAGAATAGTTATTAAATAGTTATTAACTATTTAACAACTACCTAGCTAAAATAAATACAAATATACCTGTAAAATAAAACCTAACCTATGTTACACTAACACCTAACACTACACTATAATTAAATTAATTCCCTAAATTAAATACAATTAAATACAATTAAATAAAATTATCTAAAGTACAAAAAAACAAACACTAACTTACAGAAAATAATAAAAAAATTACAAGATTTTTAAACTAATTACACCTAATCTAATCCCCCTAACAAAATAAAAAAGACTCCCCAAAATAAAAAAGGCCTATCCTACACTAAATTACAAATAGCCCTTAAAATGGCCTTTTGCGGGGCATTGCCCCCAAGTAATCGGCTCTTTTACCTGTAAAAAAAATTACAAATCCACCCCAACATTAAAACCCACCACCCACACAACCAACCCTACTCTAAAACCCACTCAATACCCTCTTTTAAAAACCTAACACTAACCCCTTGAAGATCACCTTACCGGGAGAAGTCTTCACCCAACTGGGCCGAAGTCCTCAACGAATCCGGCAGAAGTGGTCCTCCAGAGGGGCAGAAGTGGTCCTCCAGATGCAATCAGCCAATAGGATTGAGCTTGCATTCTATTGGCTGATTGGAACAGCCAATAGAATGCAAGCTCAATCCTATTGGCTGATTGTATCAGCCAATAGGATTGAACTTAAATCCTATTGGCTGATTGCATCAGCCAATAGAATTTTTTCTACCAATCAGAATCTAAGGGACGCCATCTTGGATGACGTCACTTAAAGGTACCTTCATTCTGCAAGAAGACGTCGGCCAAATAGGATGCTCCTCGTCGGATGTCTTGAAGATGGAGCCACTCCGCGCCGGATGGATGAAGATAGAAGATGCCGTCTGGATGAAGACTTCTGCCCGTCTGGAGGACCACTTCTGCCCATCTGGAGGACCACTTCTGCCGGATTCGTTGAGGACTTCGGCCCGGTTGGGTGAAGACTTCTCCCGTTAAGGTGATCTTCATGGGGTTAGTGTTAGTTTTTTTTAAGGGGGTATTGGGTTGGTTTTAGAGTAGGGTTGGTTGGGTGGGTGGTGGGTTTTAATGTTGGGGGGTTTGTAAATTTTTTTACAGGTAAAACAGCTGATTACTTTGGGGCAATGCCCCGCAAAAGGCCCTTTTAAGGGCTATTTGTAATTTAGTGTAGGGTAGGGCTTTTTTTTATTTTGGGGGGGCTTTTTTATTTTGTTAGGGGGTTTAGATTAGGTGTAATTAGTTTAAAAATCTTGTAATTTGTTTTTTATTTTCTGTAATTAAGTGTGTTGTTTTTTTGTACTTTAGATAATTTTATTTAATTGTATTTAATTGTATTTAAATTAGGGAATTAATTTAATTATAGTGTAGTGTTAGGTGTTATTGTAACTTAGGTTAGGTTTTATTTTACAGGTATATTTGTATTTATTTTAGCTAGGTAGTTGTTAAATAGTTAATAACTATTTAGTAACTATTCTACCTAGTTAAAATAAATACAAACTTGCCTGAACAAATAAAACTAAATCCTAAGATAGCTACAATGTAACTATTAGATATATTGTAGCTATCTTAGGGTTTATTTTATAGGTAAGTATTTAGTTTTAAATAGGAATAATTTATTTAATGATAGGAATATTTATTTAGATTTATTTAAATTATATTTAAGTTAGGGGGTGTTAGGGTTAGATTTAGACTTAGGTTTAGGGGTTAATAAATTTAATATACTGGCGGTGGTGTAGGGGGTGGCAGATTAGGGGTTACTAAGTATAATGTAGGTGGCGGCGGTGTAGGGGGGGGCAGATTAGGGATGAATAACTTTATGTAGGTGGCCGCAGTGTCGGGCGGCAGATTAGGGGTTAATAAGTATAATGTAGGTGGCGGCGGTGGCGGGGAGGCAGATTAGGGGTTAATAAGTATAATGTAGGTGGCGGCGGTGTAAGGGGCGGCATATTAGGGGTGTTTAGACTCAGGGTACATGTTAGGGTGTTAGGTGTAAACATTACCATAGGAATCAATGGGATATCGGGCAGCAGCGAACATGAGCTTTCACTGCTTTCAGTCTCCCATTGATTCCTATGGTATCCGCCGCCTCCAGGGCGGCGGATTGAAAACCAGGTACGCTGGGCTGGAATAGTGGCGAGCGTACCTTGTAGAAATTTGTTAACTAGCAAAAGTAGTCAGATAGTGCCGAATTTGCATTCGGAACATCTGTAATGACGTAAGCATCGATCTGTGTCAGACTTTGCCCGGCGGATCATATGTTACGTCACAAAATTCTACTTTTGCTGGTCTGTAGGGTTTGATAACTAAGGGGAATCAGGCTCGCCACAAATACGCTGCGGAATTCCAGCGTATTTGGGGTTGACGGCTTGATAAGTAGATGCCATTTACTTTTATTTACACGCAAACACATTCAATACATACATACACATAGCAGTAACACTAAATACACACACACACACACACATATACACTTCATACCCATTCTTTAATCCTATATCCATCCCATAGTTAGATTTTGTTTTATTTACATCAACTTATTGTTTACATACCCTCATTTACTCCTTTTTTTGCATACATTTGTCTGTTTATTACTATCCCTTACCCTATTTGATAAATCCCATTCACACTTTGAGCACGTTTTACTTTTATTTAATTATTTTGAACCCCTTTCATTTGGGCACTATCACCTTTTGAAAGAGTATGGCGGGAAGGAAGACTACGGGACAGGCTAGGCAGGAGATCAGTGAAGTGATGTTAGAGCTTATTAGGCAGCAGGTTAGTCAGCAGGTTAGGCAACAGGTTAGGGAGGAGGTTAGGCAGGAGGTTGGGACAGGGAGGGGGAGAGGAACTAGAGAGGAAGGGGAGAGGAAGGAGGAGATGAACAAGTGGCTGGGCCCAATGGTGTAGGTCAGGAGCGCAGACAGGGCGCAATACACTCAGCAAAACAGCCGTCAGGAACCAACATAATAAAATAAAATAAATTATATCCTCAAAACAGTGCCCCACGAAAACTGCCAAACAGAAATGAAAACCTGCACACAAGCAGGAAAAACATCCCGATTAACCCCATAAGTTCCAATCTTTCTGTTCCCTACAGAAATGAACGCAACCACTTACCTCCATAACAATCTGCCCAGCAGCAGGGCAGCTCACAAGGTATGAAAGGCGTCATCCCTCACATGGACCTGTGGATAAAAGAAAAGACTGAGTAAACTTACTCAGGCTATCAGAAAAGGGCAGCAACAAATTACTTGGGAGGAACATGGGGATTATACCCCACAAGTTCCCAAATGCTTAAAAGCCATCACTGCTCCCATCACTGCTCTACTGAAGAGACTGAAGTGGACTACGGCTAAACCCCAGAAAAAAGACTAGAACAAACTTGTTCTGCTTAAAAATAACAAACTCTTGATTGAAGAATCAGACACCTAACTTTACCTCTCCTTGCAACTGATACAAGCAAAGAGAATGACTGGGGATTGTAGGTAGGGGAGTGGTATTTAACAGCTTTGCTGTGGTGCTATTTGCTGCCCCCTGCTGGTCAGGAGAGATATTCCCAACAGTAATTATGATGATCCATTGACTCACCATGTCATTAGAAAGAAAAGCTTTTATGTTGTTGACTGTCTCTTTGAGTCATTTTATTTATTCTTGCATTGTCATCAATTGTTATACATTGATCTGTCAATTTTTAATTTTATATTGCTAGTATAGTTTTTATAATTTAGAATATTGAAAATCAGAATACTGTATTCTTAACATTTAAACTAATTAATGTATACATTTGACCAACATGTCTAAAGTAATGCCACTGTTACAGCAAACACATGTTCACGTCTCTGCGCAATTATATCTTCCATGATCATTGCGCAATAATTAAAAGCGTAATTGCGCACCCGTGATTATGGATTGATTTGGATCTAGTAGTGTGATGAGTATAATTTTTATATCACGATATTCGAATAGGATCATTGTAAATATTTAATGATACAAATTAATATTTCTAAGTTTTGTATGAATCGATATTCAATGTATGAAATGGCGGAGGATAGGGATTTCACGGATGCGCAATTCCATTTTAGCTCTGTGACGAATATTCGTAAGAGCACAAAAAAAACCATTATTCCTATTTGATCTCTGACGAATCTAAATTCAGATGTCTACCATCCTAGGTAATGTCTGTTGTGCAATCTATATATGTTTAATATATGACTATATACACATTGCTTAAATATATACTCAAATATTAAAATATTATATAAAGTCTCATCTTTACCTGGTTCAGCCTCTGTACTGCCTTCTCCCAGGTCACCGATTGGAGCTGCACTGGCCTCCGGGTCGGGAGTTTCAGGACCAGCAGCTGGGGACTGGGAGGGGGCCGAGGACCAGGGGGCTGTAAATCTCCGGGGGAAACAGAGATTGAGGAGGGCGCATAAAGTCTCCTCATTAGATTGTAGCACAAGTTTCCGTGGGGGTGGACCCGGCTGCTCACCTCTCTGATGGGCACTAGTCCACTCCCTCATGAGGCAGACTTTATTCCGCAGCCGCAACCTCATATTCTTGAATCTCTGGATCATTTGTTCGGGGCTCCTCTGGACGTCTACCACCACATTAACAGAAAGGGCGACAGACACCCAGATGGCCCTTTTGACCGCCCCAGTCCTTGACCTCCTCTGAGCCCCATACAGCTGCGGATAAAACTCCTCGACGGTGCACACCAGTGCAGAACTTTCATCTCTGGTGAACCTGCGAGACATCCTGGCTACAGGCATTACATGCATCTGATTGGATAAAATAATGTAATTTTGTTAGCATGTCTGTGAGGCCATAGTGACTTAAAGGGACAGTCTACCATAGAATTGTTATTGTTTTAAAAGACAGATAATCCCTTTATTACCCATTTCCCAGTTTTGCATAACCAACACAGTTATATTAATATACTTTTTACCTCTGTGATTACCTTGTATCTAGGAACCTTCTTCCAGCCCCCTGATCACATGACTGTGACTGTTTATATCTATTGTCTTAAATTTAGCATTGTATTGTGCTAGATCTTAAATAACCCCCTGTGCCTGAACACAGTGTTATCTTTATAGCCCATGTGTACTTTTTGTCTCTTTGTGTTGAAAAGAGATTTAAAAAGCATGTGATAAGAGGCAGCCCTCAAAGGCTTAGAAATTAGCATATGAGCCTACCTATGTTTTAGTTTAAACTAAGAATACCAAGAGATAAAGGCCAATTTGATGATAAAAGTAAATTGGGAAGTTGAATAAAATTAAAAGTCCTATCTGAATAATGAAAGTTTAATTTATACTAGACTGTCCCTTTAAGTCATGTTTGTGTGATGAATTCTGATTGGCTGTTACTTTTCTTTAGAATTTATGAGAATGGTATGCGCATATGTGACACATATATAATATATGGAATCCGTTAAAAATTAATATATTTTGTTGACATTTAAACTAGATTTTATTTTTACTCACGATAGTAAACATAATTCAGTCACATTAGTAAATGTTTATGACACATTTCGATGTTTAATATTGATCAATATATGTGTAACATATTTTAGATTCAAAAATGTAAATATTGTATGTATTCATTGTTTATTAAATAAATATTGTGACTCATTGTGAAGTATTGACAGTGCTCTTTTAAATGTACTGTATTTACAATCCCAATAATGCACATCGATTGTGTGCTAAGTGACAGTGTGTGAAATTATATTTAACGTTTCATAAATGCGAATCTCGTGTTGAAAGATACGTTTACCATGCTATATTTCAATAATGGTGAAATGCGTTCTTTATATTTATAATGGACGTTACTTTGAGAAAATAAAGGGACATCTTTTTTCATGGAAATTAAACGTTTCTGGTCCTTATTTATAAAAATCAAATAGAGCATGAACATATAATTTTATTTTTCATGGTGTCTTTATTGTTAAGGAGCAGATATACAGTAGTGTGAAGTATCTAAAGACATCTGGCTAACCCTACAGGACAATTGGCACATTTAGAAATCAGACCCTATACTGGCACATATATTGGCAGACAAATTACAGACAGGTTACAGAAGAACGTGTCATTTGAAGGATCTAGTAAGTGCCAGTCATCTAGAAGGCCCTAAAACAATAAGAACATTTTCACATGCAATTTCATGTTAAAACTACATGAAATACGTGACCGGTATAACAAATGTCTCAAAATTAATGCTCACATCAATTGCCAAACAGAGGGGGTCGTCTATGCACTACAATGTACATGTGAAAAAAATCTATGTTGGCATGACGACCAGAAAAATACATATACGATTACAAGAGCATCTGAGAAACATCAAAAATGCGCTAAATGACCTCAAAGCAGGTAAACAACTTACTTTTGTGGCCCGTCACTTTTACAATAAACACAATTCTAAACAATGTGATGTAAAATGTTTTGGCATCCAGAAAGTAAAGTTGGGGATAAGAGGTGGTGATTTAAAGAAAATCTTACTCAAAGTGGAAAGCAGATAGATTTTCTTGCTAAATACAGTCTATCCCTGTGGATTAAATTAACAAAACAATTTTTCTAATTTCCTTTAAAACTGAGCTATTTCATTGTTGCATAAATAAACCTAGTCCTAATATGTAATATATCACCCCACTTTGAAAAGTGTACAACAGAATCTAGCTTGGATTCCCAATAGAATCATGAGCTTTCATTCCCAAAGTGTATATTCCTCACATTTCCTTCACGGTCCAACCTCACTTGTGTTTAGCAAACACTTTACACATGTAAATAATATTCTTTTCACTGAAGTATGTGAGGATATAACCCAGTGGAGGTTATTCATTACTTTCTCACTTTATACACCATAATACCCTTTTCCCCTTTTTTCACTTGACAACAATGATACTACACCTTCCAACTCTCTTTGGAGTTTTTTCTTACAAATCCATTGTGATCTCACAGAAATGTACACAGTTTTATGCTAGATCCAAGGGTACTTATCACTTTATAACAGTTCCTCATACACTTACAAACACAATGTTTAAGTTTATTTCCCATTATCCATGATCTAAATGACCTTTTTATCTCAAACTTTCATTTAGTTTATTTCAAATATTTTTTTAAAGTGGTATACAATATTACACAATCCCTAAGATCTAACTCCGGTATGATTGTTGTATAAATACAAACAGGACATTCTCCTCAGATATATCTATGAAGAATACAAATCTTCATTTAAATATTGCCAAATTTACATTATATGCTATTTAAACATCAATGCATAACATCTAATGTAAGTTTATTTATAATACCCAGTCTTAGAGCTGTCCTTAAATAGATACACTAGCGGTTTTGTATTATTTCACAGGATTGCAACAATTTAGCTATTTTAATCATTTCAGCAATTCAATAATCCTGGTTTGAGTCAAAAATGTACCAGGATGGTCTGAATTCGCTGCCTGGTTATGACGCTCCTAAGAGGGCGTATCTGAACATGCTATAAGAAGCCGTCACTGCAGCGGCGCGCGTAATCCCTTTGAGAAAGCCGTTCAGGCGAAACATGTTAGGGACGTTAGGGTACTGGTGAGGAGTCCTAGGAGCTCCTGTGTTTTAGCTTGCCTTAGGCTATTCCCGTGTATGCAGTTTATTTACTTGCTAATAACAGTAGAGTGTTGACCTAGAATCAGCAACATTTATTTAGCTGAAAAACTTGTAGTATGCTTACTTGACTTGCACTAACAGAGGATATTACTTGTATAAATTTATTGGTGATATTCACAACTTGTTATATGTGGACTTTACTTGTACTGACAGAGGGTAGTAACTTGTAGGGTCACTCTTGGTAACTGAACCAAATAGTACACTAGAGATTTTCTTCACTTATTCGAGCTAACATTACTAAATACATTAAACCACAAATGAGGTTTAATAATCTCTGGGGCAAAGCAGCTTGCTCAGATCTACTTGGTAAATATCGCTCTTAGGTGAACAATACTCATATATGGTTACCACGTTGGTGGAAGCTTACTATTTTAGCAGCCACTAGACCTACTTAACTATAGTGACCACCACCCGCTGCAATATATGTATAAGTATACCAGACAGGTAATATAGGTAGTCGTTAGTCTTTTTGAGACTGCATGATTTGTCTCTTGCTAATTAACTACATAATACAGCTGTTGCATGTCAAGTGCATAGTATAAGCACCTACATCACTCTCCTTGCTTACTACGTTTAATGCATCTACTGAATGAGCCTAAGTGTGATTTTATTTATACTTTCCTATTTTAACCTGTGTGTTTTTGATAATAAAAGTTATGTTTTAAATTAGGACAATCCCTCAGCACTACACCTTGTTGTCATTTCCTGTCAGATACTAATTAGCCAAATCAAGTATGTATGTGTTATAACACCAGTGTTTAACAAATACAGTGTAATTAACCCTTTGAGTGCTGTACATGTAGTCCTTTTTTTAAAGAATAGGTTGCTTGCCCTATCCTTAAATGTTTTTTTTGCCATTTGTACCACACTACATAGCACCTATATCTAATACACTGACCAACTATTTGTGGATAGTATATGAACGATAATAAGGGTAATAACGCATCTAAGTAGTGCCATTGGCTTCTCTTTTTCCTCTTATCTGTCTAACCATTGCAACTATGCATTGTTGCCCATCCACAAATAAGCAGATATCTCCCAGTAATGTTCTGCTGCTCATAAGCCTATGCATATGGTTTTTTCAAACTTAGGATAACATGAGAATGAACCATATGTGATTATCTAAGTAAAATTTTATTTTAGATTCAAATCTGCTGTGTCGGAATCATGGGAGATTAACTTTCGGTTGCATGTTCCTTTTACTACAAATGAAATAGCCATGACAAGCGATAAGCGATTAACTAAAAATAAATGGTTGATAGATTTACTTTTACAATATTGCTCTTGTCATTGATTAATGCATGTAATACCCACTATTCTAATAGTAAATATGCAATGGTAACTTTTTAAAATAAATATGCAGTTATGTCTAAATATGATAATATATTTAAATAGATGAGTGTATACCCTGTGAAAGGTTATATACATTTAAAGGAACAGTAAACAAAAAATATATTTACTTTAATACACATCCACATTTTGTCATACTCAACCCTGTTATATGAATATAAATTTGACCTGTGTGAGGACCTTGTATGTAAACTGACCACTTATCTCCCTCCTTTGATGGAGCTTTTTAATGATTCTGTGCAGACTCTTAAAGGGACAGTATACTATAATATTTGGTTCACTTAATGTGTTTACAATTCCTTATTATTTAATCAGTAGCAGAGTATATAATGTATAAAATTATATTTTTACAGTTTGAATATGAATTCTTATTTTGTGTTTTGAAGCCACAACAAAATAAAATGTTTGTAGATTGTAGATAAAATCTGATCTCCTAACCCAATTTTTTTTTTCTTTCGTGATTCAGATAGAGCATGCAATTTTAAGCAACTTCCTAATTTACTTCTATTATCAAATTTTCTTCATTCTCTTGGTATGTTTATTTGAAAAGCAAGAATGTAAGTTTAGATGCCGGACCATTTTTGGTGAACAACCTGGGTTGTCCTTGCTGATTAGACAGCACCAATAAACAAGTGCTGTCCATGGTCTGAACCAACAATTTGCTGGCTCCTTAGCATAGATGTCTTCTTTTTCAAATAAAGATAGCAAGAGAACGAAGACAAAAGTTATAATAGAAGTAAATTGGAAAGTTGCTTAAAATTGCATGCTCTATCTGAATCACAAAAGAAAAAATTTGGGTTCAGTGTCCCTTTAAGGCCAAAAACATTATGAATAGGTGGAAATACCATAGGAGAAAAACTATTTTAAAATCCAAAATAAGGGTAACGGAAATACTTGTAAACAATTTTATACTCTCCAGTAGGTAAAGAGGATAATTGTGAGAAATTATATTTTGAAATATCTATGAGTTAACTGTCCCTTTAAATGACTCCACTAGAGTGAAAATTCATTAATATGGCATACAATAACTAGCTCTGTCTAAATGTGAAAATAAACTTATAGCTATCATGTTTTCTTTAAAGATAATTTAATCTACCTAGGTTACCTTGCAAATAACGATACCATAATAACTAAGCTATATTTATTTTAATATATTAAACATTTAAAAAAAACTGAATGATAGATATTAGAATGTGAATATAAAATTAAGCTACACAAGTTCACCCTACACATTTCTTAAAAGTGACATAAGATAAACCGAAGATAAATATTAGAAATGTTTTATTGCAGCCAGTAAATGTACAACGTTTTGGACCTAGTGGTCCTTAGTCATTTATAAAATCAAACACACTAAGTGTCCTTAAATAGCCTATACAGATACATCCCACTGTGACATCACACAGGTACTCATAGTTTTAAATAGGTAATTACTTAGCACCTCCCATATAATTCAACCTCCCATTTAATGTTTAACCCCATCAATGCCTGTCATATAGGGAATAAATATAATAGAATAACCTCTTAATATAGTTCCATATATTTCAAATAATCCATTATAACCTACCATTGTAACCTTATACATCAAACATAAGAATCTACATTACCATTATTAAGAGAATATAATCCAAAAAAAAATCAATTTTTTTTATTTATTTTTATTTATCCTATCCTACAGTATAATACAATGTAACACAATATATACCCACATTATAGGTATACTCAATCAACTGTATATGTTACCACTTATTGTTATCCAAGATGGGTATTAGAGTTAAGAGGGTAGGGGCCACTAGCGACAATAAATAACTTCATAGGATCATTAGGAATTTATAAGGCAATATACCCAGACATTTATAAGAATACAGATAAATCCCAATCTTTGTTCATACCTAGTGGACCCTTAGTTTCTAAATGATATATCCAAAATGCCTCTCTTTGTTTCAGTCTTTTCACCCTATCTCCCCTTTGTCTTTCTGTTGGAACCAATTCTATAATCTGATATTTCCGTTGATTTATTGCATGTCCAGCTTCTTTACAATGGCATGCAACTGGGGATTAAGGGTTCTTGGTCCTGATGTTAGATTTATGTTCCGTGATCCTTTCACGGACATTCCTAGTTGTTTCGTCAGAATAAGAGAGATTGAGAGATAAAAGCGCTTAGAACTTAAAACACAGCCTCTGTTGCTCTCATATAAGGGTGTCTTAGCCCATCCTAAGATATACAGATATGGCAACAGAATATTAAAGTGCCTAAGAGGCTAAACAAAATAAACGGCTTTAATAAATAGTTAAAATGAGATCTCTATATGATGTGTATGACTAGCTAAATAAATAGAATACAATAAACAGTTTATAAAACAACTTAGGTAGAACTCTGTCTGCCCTAGCGGTCAGACCGACCAGTTATAAAATCCCCCAATACGGGCAAACAAAAGAAGGCCAAATGCTGGGTGCACCTATAATATTACAATGTATAGTATTACAATGGTAGTCCAAATTGGTGTCTGAGTGTATTCCAGTGTGTCAAATAGATGTGAAAGGATATGTCAATTCCAATGGTCTTAGCCTGATATGTTGCTGTGAAGATGGTAATCCAGTTAATCCAGTCTAAAATATAAATCCCAATGAGTTATGTAGATAAATGACTCACGGAAAGGATGCTAAAATTTAAAGTGAAAAAATGACTCAAAAACAACAACAAAAACAAAAAAACATTAAAAAGTGTCCAAAAAACGACTTCCGGTGGGCGGCTCTAGAAGATGGCTGCGAGCTTGTGTAGCTCTGAAGAAACCGTCTCCTAATACCTGCTACACTGCCATCACCCTTATGCCATCTGCATCTCCCTTGACAGATAAGCTGTCCGGGAATCTCAAGCAGATAGAAGTAATTTCATCTCTTCTCCCCTGGAAGGCACTTAATAAGGCCATTTGGCGTTCTGGCGTGTTTTTTATCGCCACGTTGTACTTAACTCCACTTCAATTCCTTAACCTCAAGAAATGGAGGGACACATAACTAAAGAATCAGACTCCAACAGTTATGTTCTTGCTGAACTAAGAGCCATATTCTTACCTAAGTTAACCCGACTAATATCATCCTGCACTGAACTATGTGAATTGGCGAAGATGAAGGAACAGCCTCCACAACTAAGTGGATTCATTTCCAGCCAACGTGCCCCTACCTTACAAACTATGTCTGGTAATAACGCACACCACTCACAGGGAACAGTCGGCAGTCGTAAGACCCTCGCTCCCCCACAGAACAGACCAGAAGCAGGAACATTGGAGAATAGAGCACCTTCTTCCTGCCGGGACTTGTCAGAATCTGCCACTGAACCACTTTCGGATTAAAGGGGGGACTTGTCGAATCCTTCTATGTTCTTACAGGGGTCTGCTATAGCTGTGAACCTGGATTTGAGCTCAAACAGAGAAGACGGCATACAATACCTCTGTTCCGGCAGTGGAGGCAGTGAAATCCAACGGCTCCCAACCTGCATTGTTTCTCACTGTGCAAGCGGTGTGGAGGGCACGCTTGTGGGAATGCCTGTCAGGTCTGGGGTGGCCATAATTGTCACAGTGGACCCGGATCATGGTGACAAGATACAGCGTAACACAAGCATGCAGAAACCACTCATTTGCTGTCCCTACATGACAGATTTTTCTGAATCCCATATGCCACCACATCATTGGGGGTTCTAGAGATACTAGCAGTCCAGATGGTTACCACATCGGCAACAAAACAGTCCGCAGCTTCTCACGACTCCAGCCCTTATGTAGAGAACAATGCACAGAACATTGGTTGGAAAATGGGCATCGGCTGACTGAAGCTAAGAGTAAAGCCGCAGCGGCACTGTTATGGTTAGCCGTTCTGGTCTCAGTTATGACGGCATGAACTGTCACCCTCTAAAGTCCATGTTAATGTTGGGCTATGTAGTCTGTGTTTGCCTCAAATTCCCTATTAAGCTGGGTTTTTTTTTTTTTTTATTCTTTTTATGTTATTTCAACATAGAGCTCTTGTAGAAACTTTGGAATGCAATTGTATTTTGTTAATACCCACTCTCCTGAAGTGTATACAATTCTCTTTTAATGTCTCCCATGAGCATAAATATCGTATCAGTTTGGGCGACACAGGTCGCTATATTATTCATAGTAGCCTAACAAAATTAACCTCTACACTACGGCAGCACGTGCTGTTCTAGCGTCTCTGTAGGCTCAACCCTTGCCCTTATTATTAAATATAAATGTCAACCCTATAAGCAGTCCAAAAGTGTCAGCATATTTATTGAATTTCCTTATTATAAGTCTGCGGTTTTCTCAGTGGCTTAGACCCCACTGTTCTCATAGACCCCCCATCAGCGAAATCCATGTTGTTGTCTGAGGACTGCACAAATCCATGTGGTCTTCTTGACTGTGTGCTTGCTATTTTAATATCTGGAGATTTTGGAATGTTATTTTATTTTATTCTGTTAATACCCACTCTCCTGCAGTACATACACCTCTTTCCTAACGTCTCCCATGAGCAATATGTTGATATATCATGGGTGGTGCCACCTGCTCCAGTAGAAGATTTTGAATTCCATACTTATATCTCTATCGTTAATGCTGCTGCCACTTTGACATCAAATTCAACCTGCAAACTATTTCCTACCACCTCACTTAAACTTGTGGATACCCCAAGTCATACTGAGGCTTTATAACTAAACACGCACTACTAACTTTTAGAATATTACCCCTCTGCTTGTTATTAGGTTGCTGTGACACGGATGCCTTTCTTTAATTACCATCCCGAAACCCTACTTTTAATCTTAGACCATAGCCCCTGGACCCTGAATGGGGCATCTGGATAACTCTTAAAATAAGAATAAAGGAAAATTCCGAATTTGCATATCATAGTGGCACAAACAATTGTTCTCATTACACAATGCGCAGGGTGACATACACTTAAAATAGGAGAAAGTATTGGTTGTAGTTTTTTTTTTTTTTTTTTTAGTTATAAGGTGGTTAGTGTTTTGGGGATTGGGGGGAGGGTTCGGGGACTAGTTGGGGATGAAAATGTAAAATGAGAGGGCTAAACATATGTAGATACCAAAAATGTAAATTGTTATTAGCATCCGGATTATCTTAATTGTCATGTATTGATCTACTGAATTTCTGCTATGTCCTGAATAATATCATCCTTCAGGGGATGGTATACCTACTGTATCTGTGGATGTAACCTTCATGATAATGTGTGGAACTGTTGATTATTGTACTCATGTGTTGGCTCTCAATAAAAAGAATTTAAAAAAAAAAAAAGTGGCCAAAAAACTCAGTGAAAAATAGTGAAAAATCTTGAGAAATCTAAAAACTCTCCAAATGTATAAAAAATAAGAAAAAATGTGAGTAGTAATAATAAGTGTCCAGGTGTTGATGTGTGCAATCCTTCCAGTGATATATATCGATTCCTGCAAAGATCTGTAAAAACATATAACAAATAGTGCAATACCGCTAGAGAACAAAGTAAAAGATTGAAATTCGGCTTATCAATGTGTCAACGCATTTCAGGCCCTTGAATGGGGCCTTTTTCAAGACTAGATTGGTTCATTATTGGTGGCCTTATATATATTGTAAATAAATCCTAATAAGCTCTGTTTGAACTGGTTGTTTGGGCGCCAAAATTCTATTCCGTGAAGTCATATCCTGTGTGACATTATTTTTCTTATTTTTCTTCCCCTTTCTATGAGCTAACATCATTGTCTTGGTGACCGGAAGTTGCGTTATCTTTGCCGCTCCTTCCGTTTCCATGTCAACAATAACAATGCCATGTGATTTACATGTGTTTACTATACATTCTATATTAAGGATGTTGTAAAAATAATGTTGTGAAAATAATATTGTTAAAATAATATAGTCCACCCACCCTGTCTTATCTCTTGTATCTTACCTATTGAACTTTCGCTGAGTGAGTGCCAGAGGAGAGAACCGGAAGTGACGTGGCCATCTAAATATGAACTTAAATTTAAGCTGCACTAAAAAACGGCACTATTCTATGTCATCTATAACATAGTGATGTATGTTCAGATTGTTTGTTAGTCATATGGTTCTTGCTACCAATGTAATGATCTTGTGTCTTAAACCAATTCTATTGTCATGGATATACATCATATATTTCCCTATTCAGTATTCCTATATGGTAGGATCCATTCCTCTGTCATATCTCAAATGTTATGATGGTGTTAATAAAGTTACTGTTAATATAGTTGATGTGACCTTATATCGATCTTGTATCATAATGATTGTTGTCAAATATTGTTAAATATTTATTAGTTGGTATGTTTCTCAAAGTTAACCCTATTATCTCAAATGCTGTGTACTCATCAACACAATAATCTAAAATCCGACTTCTAAGCGTGTGGATAACAGGGATTTGTGCATAAAAAAGTCTATACAATGTCTAGTTGCCCAGTGGCTGGAAATTGTAAATAATGTATAAGAGTGAAGTAAATGGGCTGAACAACGAAAAGGAGGTAGATACATCAAATGGGAAGTATCTAAAAGTCTAGGAAAGAACAGCACAACTGCACAAAAATCAATCAAAAAGAGACCGGATATGCCAAAATCACAAAACACACTTTAATATACTAAAAAGGTAACACATATACTAGGGATCCCTTAGTATCACAATAATGAAACCGGCTTGAAAAATGTCTAGTGCACCAAAGAGAACAATATAATGAAACCAATATGATGGAATCAACTTCTCCAATTGCAAGTATTATTGACTGTAGATAGATAATCCAAAGTTAGTAAGGCAATGAGCAGTACGATGAATGAGTCATAGTCCCAAAGGTGCCACAAAGCTAGGAAAACCAGGCATCATCCCCACACTGAAGGTTAGAACACACACGCAATCATAGAAAAGAGGAGCCTTACACATACACATATCAACAGGTGTGACCACCGTTGAAGCGTCCTCCAAACAAACCAGTCATGATATTGTACCTGTCTCCTTTACGCAAGTGCTCCTCCTTACTCCGCTGCTGTATTTACGTGCTGCCTTCTGGGGTAATCCTGTGCATGGGGGGATCCCATGTTAATGACAAGCTGCTAAACACCGGTCAAAAATACTTGCAATTGGAGAAGTTGATTTCATTATATTGTTCCCTTTGGTGCACTAGACATTTTTCAAGCCGGTTTCATTATTGTGATACTAAGGGATCCCTAGTATGTGTGTTACCTTTTTAGTATATTAAAGTGTGTTTTGTATTTTTGGCATTTCTGGTCTCTTTTTGGTTGATTTTTGTGCAGTTGTGCTGTTCTTTCCTAGACTTTTAGAAACTTCCCATTTGAAGTATCTACCTCCTTTTCGTTGCTTTGCATATCAATTATTGTAGGTAGCATCTGCCCTACACTATATATATAAGATTTAAGAGTGAGCTACCCATATATATTATATTTTCAATTAAGTAAATGGGCTACACTCCTCTTGTGATCTGTGGAATATATTGTGTTTGTGCTGATAATTGATAGTATATTGTAGATGCTTATAATTATCTATAAGTTCTCAATGTTGATGTTCTACCTCAAATGTGATTGAATTAAAAATACTAGAAATACGCTATCAATGCCAACTCAAGCCTATCTTAACATAGTCACCTTATATTCAAACTACCGTGAACTAGGCCCTAGCATCCCTTTTAATCCCTGTATCACTGATACTTAAATAAACTTATATAAAGGCACCTCATGTATTGTGCATGTATAAATGCAGTTAGAGCCTATTTGTGTGCTAGAGATTCTATGTTAAAACTACATTCTGTGAATTAAGACAAAATGAATTAATACACATGGACATATGTTACAAACATCTTTAAGCGCCGTAAGAGCAATGCGTTATCAACCTTAAGATGGCTAATGGTGCCCTCATTGTGTAATAGGACTGACTTCGCAGTCATTCATATGAGAGATACCAAGCCTCTAGTAATGACATCTCTCTAGACTAAATTCTGTGTGTGTCTGGCTCTCGCCCTTGCGGTCTGTATCATTGGTTGTATTCCTTAGCTGTATACCTCATTGAATTAGTGTGAAAACACATATAGAATAGGTTATATCTGACAAATTAATAAATGCAACGGACATAACAGTAGTATTCCCTAATTGGATGTTCTGGATAGTCCCATTCAAACATAGATTAGACATCAATTAGACCAAGTCGTAGTGGATATGGTTCTGAATGGACAGTAGAGTCAAATGAGCAGTCAAATAAAATGGATATGTGTGAATTTTATGATACCATGCCTCTCTACACAGGCTTTGCATCCCTTATTGTGGATGCAAGTAGGATTAGGGTCTCCTAAATGTCTTGTGGCTTTACAGCTCGGACATAACATGTACCGTATCTTTATAGGGTACTTTTAATATATTCCATATCTCTGTATGATATATAATGTGTGGACATATCACTGTCCAAATGATGCCATCTGAAACAGCTGATACTTTGGGGAATGGGGTTCTTGGTGGAAGAAGGGATACAGATTTTTTTGGACTATTTTTTATAATAGTCTAATTAAACAGAAGAAGAACACTGGTCCCATTAAAAGGGCAACATATTAATACATTTTCTTAATTGGTTGGCACATCTAATTGAATCTGAGAAGTAGACATGGATGTATATTGTTATCAACACTTCTATTTGCTGGCTGATGACTCTGTATGCCTGAGCCCCCTGGTTGTGTGAAACCTAGGACCAACTTATGTGTTAGTCCTCAGAAGATGCACTATATCTTCTTTTTGATTAAGGCCTTTTGGATACAAACAATCTAAATTGAATATCCATCTTGACTCTGTGGCCAGAAGTTTCTTTTCATAGTCTCCTCCTCTCCAGTTTTCTCTGACTTTCTGTATTCCCATGTAACTTAGATGTTTAATGTTACCATGGTGTTTCAATGAGAAGTGTTTGTATAGCGGTGTGTCTGTATTGTTTTTTTCAATTAGGAGAATATGTTCTCTAATTCTATCCTTTAGAGGCCGGGATGTCTGCCCTATGTATTGCAACCCAAATGGACATTGTATTAAGTAAATAACCCCTCTATCCTGACATCTGATCAGGTCTTTAATAGCATATTTGGTTCCCAAGTTTGTTGAAGTAAACTGGCTGACTTTGTCCCGCATTAACATGCTTTACAGCTCGGACATGGAAAGAATCCTTTCAGTCTTTTGCATAGGTATACTAGTGAACATTTATAAGTGAGGCACAACGAATTATACAAGACTGATACTCAATACTCACCACACTGCTGTTTACTAACTAACAAACTGCCTATTAACATCTGCTAAGGAATGCTGAGTTAACCAACTCTCTTCTGCTTTCAGGTATGTGAATTGATCCCTGCATTCAAATCCTGCAATTTCCCTGATTTTTGTGCCATATGTACTGCAAGTCTCACTTTGGCATGTGAATTGATTCCTGCATTTAAATCCTGCAATTTCCCTGTTTTTGTGTCATATGTACTACAAGTCTCTCTTTGGTATGTGAATTGATCCCTGCATTCAAATCCTGCAATTTCCCTGTTTTTTGTGTCATATGTACTACAAGTCTCTCTTTGGCATGTGAATTGATCCCTGCATTCAAATCCTACCAATTTCCCTGTTTTGTGTCATATGTACTACAAGTCTCTCTTTGGTATGTGAATTGATCCCTGCATTCAAATCCTGCAATTTCCCTGTTTCTTGTGTCATATGTACTACAAGTCTCTCTTTGGTATGTAAAATGATCCCTGCATTCAAATCCTGCCAATTTCCCTGTTTTTGTGTCATCTGTATTGCAAGCCTCTCTTTTTGCATTTGTCTGTTTAATTAATTATGCATTTGCCCTGCTGATATCTTGCTTTTATCTATGTGATGTTCAAACCTTGCAAATACTTGTTTTAATTACTAAATTTATAATTTCACTAATGGTTTAACCACAGCCTCCCTCAAATTCTATTGTCTGTTATTTTTAACTTATCTCACCCTGAATCAAATTTTCCCAATTGGCCTTTGACTGTCTTTGATCAGGTCATTACCTAATTTATTGCATTCAGCTGAATGTTGTGGCCTATAAATTTAACACTGCTATGGGGAAAGCAATGCAGGGGCTAGCAATATTGTAAGATCATCTGTTCACATCTCTTAAGTGAACATTTATAAGTGAGGCACAACGAATTATACAAGAATTATACAAGAATTAAACAAGGGTTGGACAAGGGATAAGGCAAGTTCTGTTTTATACTGAGTTTTATAAACAGTCTATTTTGTAAAAAAAAAAAAAAAAAAGCACAATATCTTAATATCCCTTTTTGCCACCTTTTGTCTGTTCAACAAACTACTTTACTCAATTACTCCTTACCCCTCACCACCTTCATTGCTCATTAGCCGATCTCTCTTAACCTCACCTTACTTTTGTATTCATGAACTTCACACATTCCTAAAGACTCTCTCTCCCCCTTGCAACTCATCACCAAAACAGTCTCACTACTGCAAATCCGCATCACATCTCATGTCACTCTCCCTCTTGCTCATACTAGCTGCTGGTGACATCTCCCTAATCCTGGTCCCCCACAACTTCTCTGCCTTGCACACCCATGTGTGCCCTTCAATAGACTTCAAAAACAAAACTCTGGTAACCTTAATCTTATTCCTTTTGCATTTGAAGCCACCTCCCCCTTCACTTGTGCACTATGGAACTCTTGCTCTGTTTGCAACAAACTCACTTCTATCCATGACCTCTTTATCTCCCACTCTCTCAATCTTCAGGCTCTCACAGAAACCTGGCTCTCTCCTTCAGACACTGCTTCATCTGCTGCACACAGGGTCTCCACTTCAGCCACACTCCTAGGTCTCACAATAGACAAGGAGGTGGTGTTGGTATTTTACTTTCCTCTCATTGCACCTTTCAACAAATACAGCCCTTCTCTTCCCTCACATTTTCTTCATTCAAAACACACATGATTCGCTTATTCTTTCCCCTCTCTATATGCGCTGCAGTCATATACCGCCCCCCCTGGCTCTGCAACTCTATTTCTAGATCACTTTGCTGCCTGGCTACCTTACTTCCTTTGCTCGGATACCCCTGCCCTCATTCTCGGTGACCTCAACCTCCCTGCTGATAATCCCTCTACCTCCACTCCAAAACAACTTCTGTAACTCACTTCCTCTCTCGGCCTGTCACAATGGACTGATTCTCCCACTTCACAAACTCACCTTTTCCTCTTTCTGACCACCACCACCTCACTTGTACCATCACCTCCCTCCCTACAACTCTCCCCATCCTTTTCCTGTCCTGATGAATCCATCTGCCACTATAACTCCACCCTTACATTGGTCCTTGATAACCTGGCCCCACCTACCATAGCTCGGAAAACATACACTCATCCTCAGCCCTGGCATATTTCTCTGACACGGTACCTACGCAGATGTTGACATACTGCTGAGTGACACTGGAGTGACACTGGAGGAAATCTCAGAGTTCTGTTGACTTTCTTCACTATAAGTTCATCTTGAACTCCTACTATTCTGCCCTTAATCTATATAAGCAACATTACTTTATCTCTTTTATCTCTCCACATTTAATACTCTTCTCCGCCCACCCCCACCTCCCACCACAACTTTTCTCTCAGCCCAAGATTTTGCCAGCTACTTCAACAACAAAATCGACTCCATCAGAAATGAAATCAGCTCTCAACATACTACCGGTCTCCCACCACCTCAAAAACTCACAATCATCCAAAACCCACATATCCATAAATTTAGCTCTTTTCCCCTGTTACAGAGGATGACGTTTCTGCCCTTGTACTATCCTCTCACCTCACTACCTGTCCCCTCAACCCCATCCCCTCACAACTACTCCCCTCCCTCTCTTCTACCCTTACCCCTATACTCACACACATCTTCAACCTCACCCTCAGCACTGATATACAGTAGTTCCCACATCTCTTAAATATGTATTAGTCACACCTATCCTCAAAAAATCTTCTCTCGATCTAACCTCCCCATCCAACTATCGCCCTATTTCCCTACTACATCTTGCTTAAAAACGTCTTGAAAAGCTAGTATATGCTGGTCTATCCTATTTTCTTACATTAAACTCCCTCCGTGACCCATTGCAATCTGGATTTCACTCAACAGAGACAGCAATTGTTAAGATTACCAACGACCTACTTACAGCAAAATCAAAAGGCCACTTCTCTCTACTTATCCTCCTTGATCTGTCTGCAGCCTTTGATACTGTTGACCACCCTCTTTTGCTCCATAACCTCCAATCCTTCGGCATCTGTGACACAGCTCTCTCTTGGTTCTCTTCCTATCTGTCTAACCGTACCTTCAGTGTAGCCTTCTCTGGGGTATCCTCTACCCCGTTACCTCTTTCTGTTGGGATACCACAAGGCTCTGTCCTCTGTCCCCTTCTCTTCTTAATCTACACGTCCTCACTAGGTTCCTTAATAAAGTCCCACGGGTTTCATTATCATTTGTATACTGACGATACCCAAATCTACCTCTCTGCACCAGAACTATCTCCTTTCTTGCTAACCCGTGTCACTAACTATCTCTCTCATATCTCATCTTGGATGTCCTCTCACTACCTTAAGCTTAATCTCTCCAAAACTGAGCTCCTTATTTCCCCCCCCTTCTTCCAAACTCTCCACCACCCATGTCTATATAACTGTTGACAACTCCATCATTACCCCAACCTCACACGCCCGATGTCTTGGGGTCACGCTTGATTCAGATCTTTCTTTCACTCCTCACATTCAGTCCTTGGCTAAAGCCTGCCGCTTCCACCTTAAAAACATTGCTAAAATTAGACATTTCCTTACACAAGACACAACAAAGATTTTAATTCGCTCTCTCATCCTTTCCTGCCTTGTCTACTGCAACTCTATCGTCTCTGGTCTCCCTAGCTGCCACCTAGCTCCTTTACAAACCATAATGAATGCCTCTGCCAGGCTCATCTTCCTTGCACGTCGCCCTTCATCTACCGCACCTCTCTGCCAATCCCTTCACTGGCTTCCTCTTGCCTCCAGGATTAAACACAAAATCCTCACTCTGACCACTCTGAAACACAAAGCCCTCAATTGCACTGCTCCCCCCTACATCTCAGACCTTGTCTCCAGATACTCTCCCTCCCGTCCCCTTCGCTCCGCTCATGATCTTCTACTCTCCTCCTCTTTTGTTACCTCCTCACATTCCCATCTACAAGATTTCTCAAGACTGGCTCCCATCTTATGGAACTCTCTGCCTCACTCCACAAGAATCTCCCCTAGTTTTAAAAGATTCAAGTGCTCCCTAAAGACTTTACTATTCAGGGACTTTTACAACCTACACTAACCTTTCTATCTCCACTGCTATCCCCTAAAACCCCATAGCATGTAAGCCTATGAGCCCAGCTGTTTATAGTTCACCTTCAAAAGAGCTGACTACAACAGTTCAACTCTCAGCAGGACCCTCTCTCCCCATAAGATCCCTGTAATCGTTTTTTATATACCACCCTTTACACAAGAATCCCGCACACAGAGGTATTAATGCCATTAGACATTTTTTACAGAAAGATATAGAGATACCTCATATACAATGTGATTTCTTATTGGATAGTATTGAGTATATTCTTACCCACAATTATTTTAATAATGATGGCAAATGCTACAGACAGATATGTGGGACAGATATGGGGTCCAGGTTCGCTCCCAGCTATGCAAATCTATACATGGGCAAATGGAAGTCTTTTGGGACTCTTGCCCAGCAAGCGTGGACCTGGTCCTATATAAGAGATTCATAGACGATATCATAATTATATGGAAGGGTACACTTGAGGAACTCATATATACCATACAAATAATGAATCAAAATTAAGCCAATCTGAATTTTACCTGTGAATATAGTCTGAAAGAAATAAACTTTCTTGATCTAAAATAGAAATCAAGAATGGGAAAGTAGAAAAAGAAGTTGACAGCAATAACTACAATCACAAACTAAGCTGTCACCATGAGAAATGGAAATCTAACATACCGAAAGGGCAATTCCTCAGAATTAATAGGAATTGCTTGAATGCAGATAAGTGGGGAGAGCAAGCACTCACCTTGAAAAAGAGACTCATAGAGAGATGGTATGATGAAGATGAACTGAACAAGAGAATCAATGAAGTAAGGGATACAGACAGAAAAGATCTCTTAAGATATAAAGATACAATGAACCAAGTACTAGGAGAAGAGACTATTAATTTCCCAATTATCACTGAATATAGTGAAAACAGGCACATCATGGAGAAAATATTTAGAAAACACTGGTCACTATTGAAAAACAATGATATAATTAGGGAACACCTGACTAAACAACCAAAGTTTGTATATAGGAAAACAAATCACCTAAAAAATGCTCTAGCTCCTAGTATACCTAAAATCATGAGAAGTAACGAGAGGGATAATTTAGGCAAAAGACTGAAAGGATTCTTTCCATGTCCGAGGTGTAAAGCATGTAGATGCGGGACAAAAGCCAGCCAGTTTACGTCAACAAACTCTGGAACCAAATATGCTATTAAAGACCTGATCAGATGTAAAGATAGAGGGGTTATTTACCTCATACAATGTCCATTTGGGGTGCAATACATAGGGCAGACATCCAGGCTTCTAAAGGATAGAATTAGAGAACATATTCTCCTAATAAAAAAAAAAAACAATACAGACACACCGCTATACAAACACTTCTCATTGAAACACCATGGTAACATTAAACATTTAAGTTACACGGGAATGCAGAAAGTCAGAGAAAACTGGAGAGGAAGAGACTAGGAAAAAAAACTTCTGGCCACAGAGTCAAGATGGATATTCAATTTAGATTGTTTGTATCCAAAAGGCCTCAATCAAAAAGAAGATCTAGTGCATCTTCAGAGGACTAACACACTGCAGTCATCAGCCAGCAGATAGAATTGTTGATAACAATATACATCCATGCCTACTTCTCAGATTCAAGAAGATGTGCCACCTGATTAAGAAAATCTATGAATATTTTTCCCTTGTAATGGGACCAGTGTTCTTCTTCTGTTCAATTAGACTATTATACCAAATAGTCCAAAAATGTCTGTATCCCTTCTTCCACCAAGAACCCCATCCCCCGAAGGATCAGCTGTTTCAGATGGCATCATTTGGACAGTGATATATCCACACGTATATCATACAGAGATATGGGATATATAAAAAGTACCCTATAAAGATACGGAACATGTTATGTCCGAGCTGTAAAGCCACAAGATATCAAGGATACCCTAATCCTACTTGCATCCACAATAAGGGATGCATAGCCTGTGTAGAGAGGCATGACATAATAAGATGCACACATATCCATTTTATTTGACTGCTCATTTGACTCTACTGTCCATTCAGAACCATATCCACTATGACTTGGGCTAATTCATGTCTAATCTATGTTTGAATGGGACTATCCAGAACATCCAATTAGGGAATACTACCCACTCATGTCACTAGACTGTTATGTCCGTGGCATTTATTAACTTGCCAGATATAACCTATTTTATATGTGTTTTCACACTAATTCAATTAGGTAGACAACTAAGGAATACAACTGACGATACAGACCGCCAGGGCGAGAGCCAGACACACACATAATCTAGTCTAGAGAGATGTCATTACTAAAGGCTTGGTATCTCTCATATGAATGACTGTGAAGTCAGTCCTATTACACAATGAGGGCACCATTAGCCACCTTAAGGTTGATAACACATTGCTCTTACGGCGCTTAAAGACGTTTGTAACATATGTCCATGTGTATTAATTCATTTTGTCCTAATTCACAGAATGTAGTTTTAACATAGAATCTCTAGCACACAAATAGGCTCTAACTGCATTTATACATGCACAATACATGAGGTGCCTTTATATAAGTTTACCTACGTATCTGTGATACAGGGGTAAAAAGGGATACTAGGGCCTAGGTCATGGTAGTTTGAATATAAGGTGACGATGTTAAGATAGACTTGAGTTGGCATTTATAGCGTATTTCTAGTATTTTTAATTCAATCACGTTTGAGGTAGAACATCAACATTGAGAACTTATAGATAATTATAAGCATCTACAATATACTATCAATTATCAGCACAAACACAATATATTCCACAGATCACAAGAGGAGTGTAGCCCATTTACTTAATTGAAAATATAATATATATGGGTAGCTCACTCTTAAATCTTATATATATATTGTGTAGGGCAGGTGCTACCTACAATAATTGATATGCAAAGCTTGAGTTGGCATTTATAGCGTATTTCTAGTATTTTTAATTCAATCACGTTTGAGGTAGAACATCAACATTGAGAACTTATAGATAATTATAAGCATCTACAATATACTATCAATTATCAGCACACACACAATATATTCCACAGATCACAATAGGAGTGTAGCCCATTTACTTCACTCTTATACATTATTACAATTTTCCAAAAACTGGAACAACCAGACATTGTATAGACTTTTTTATGAACAAATCCCTGTTATCCACACTCTTAGAAGAAGGATTCTAGATTATTGTGTTGAGCGAGTACACAGCATTTGAGATAATAGGGTTAACTTTGAGACACATACCAACTAATAAATATTTAACAATATTTGACAACAAGATACAAGATCAATATAAGGTCACTTCAACTCTATTAACAGCAACTTTATTAACACCTTCATAACATTTGAGATATGACAGAGGAACGGATCCTACTATATAGGAATACTGAATAGGGAAAGATATGATGTATATCCATGATTATAGAATTGGTCTAAGACACAAGATCATTCCATTGGTAGCAAGAACCATATGACTAACAAACTATCTGAACATACATCACTATGTTATAGATGACATAGAATAGTGCCGTTTTTCAGTGCAGCCTAAATTTAAGTTCATATTTAGATGGCCACTTCCGGTTCTCTCCTCCGGCACTCACACAGTAAAAGATCAATAGGTAAGATACAAGAGATAACACAGTATAGGTGGACTATATTATTTTTACAACATTATTTTTACAACATCCTTAATATAGAAGGTATAGTAAACACATGTAAATCACATGGCATTGTTATTGTTGACACGGAAATGGAAGGAGCGTCAAAGATAACGCAACTTCCGGTCACCAAGACAATGATGTTAGCTCATAGAAAGGGTAAGAAAAATAATGTCACACAGGATATGACGTCACGGGATAGAATGTTAGCGCCCAAACAACCATTTCAAACAGAGCTAATTAGGATTTATTCACAATATATATAAGGCCACCAATAATGAACCAATCTAGTCTTGAAATAGGCCCCATTCAAGGGCCGAAACGCGTTGACACATTGGTAAGCCGAATTTCAATCTTTAACTTTGTTTTCTAGTGGTATTGCACTATTTGTTTTTACATATCTTTGCCGGAATCATTATATATCACTGGAAGGATTGCACACATCAACACCTGGACACTTATTATTACTACTCACATTTTTTCTTCTTTTATTTGCCCCTATTGGGGGATTTTATAACTGGTCGGTCTGACATCTAGGGTTCTACCTATTTTATAAGTTGTTTTATAAACTGTTTATTGTATTCTATTTATTTAGCTAGTCATACACATCATATAGAGATCTCATTTTATCTATTTATTAAAGCCATTTATTTTGTTCAGCCTCTTAGGCGCTTTAAAGGGCCAGTAAACATAGAAAATAATGTTATATAATTCTGCACATAGTGCAGAATTATATAACATTATATCAGTGCTAGATGTATAGAACCTAATATTGCCGGTGAATTGTTATAAAAAAAAGAGTGTTTTCCAGACCCGCTCTCTGTGCTCTACTGAGCGGGTCTGTTTTTTACACTCAGCGCATCTGGCCAGCTGTCTAGTCACAGCCCGGCCCAACCGCGCCATTACACTCAGTGCAGCTCGCTCCCGCTGTCAGACAGAGCAGGAGCGAGCTCACTGAGTGTAAAGGCTGTGACACACTGCAAGCGATGCAGTGCGAGGCGATGCAGCTGCTTCGAACTGCGTTGCATCACTTCTGAAGTTCAATTATTTCATCTCTGAGCGCTCAGCTACGCGACCTGATGCAGCAGAGTGCTCAGAGATGAAAAGGCAGGACACACTAAGCGCGCACAGCCGCAGCTGCACGCTGCGCACCGCTTCGCTTGCAGTGTGTCACAGCCTTAATGGCGCGGTCGGGCCGGGCTGTGACTAGACAGCTGGCCAGATGCGCTGAGTGTAAAAAACAGACCCGCTCAGTAGAGCACAGAGAGCGGGTCTGGAAAACACTCTTTTTTATAACAATTCACCGGCAATATTAGGTTCTATAAATCTAGCACTAATATAATGTTATATAATTCTACCCCTGGGTAACCTCTTTCCTTAAATAGGTCTGCCATTTCCTTTAATCTTAGTGTTACTACCTGCCTTTTGGATACTATCCTGTCTACTCGTAAAAATTGGCTTTTGGGTAGAGAATTTATAAGGGGTACAGGATGAGCACTGTCAAAATGTAATAAGTTATTATGATCTATATTCTTTTTGTATAAATCTACTTGTATGCCCTGACTGTCCTTATACATCCTAGTGTCAAGGAAATTAATCCCTTCCTCATCATATTCCAAAGAAAATTTGTTATGGCCAGTAGCCTCGTTCAATTGGGATACAAATTCCAAAAGGGTCCCAACATCGCCCAACCATATGCCAAAGATATCATCTATGTAGCGCACCAAGTGGCGCCACATAGATTAAATAGATGATTTTCATAGACAAAAAGTTCTCCTGTATCTTTAATGAAGGAGTTCGATTTTTCCACAAAAGGTCTTAGTATTTTGTCAAGATAAATTGCAATGTTAGAGAATACAGATCCCACCCCAAAAACAATAGGGCGGCCCGGTGGTTCTTTCTCATTTTATGAACCTTCGGGAGTGTATAAAAAATGGGTGTTTTGGGATAAGGGACTATTAAGAATTTAACAACATCTTCTGAAATAATGCCAACTTCCTTAGCCCTATTGAGGCATCTCCTGATTTTCAATTGTATCTTGGACAGTGGATTATTGTTTAATGGCATATATATGTTAGAGTTAGCCAGTTGTTTTTCAATTTCCTGAATATAATAATCCCTGTCCAAGACAACAATTGCCCATACCTTATCCACTTCTTTCAACATAATATTAGTATTTCTCTTTAGATTAGCAATAGTCATTCTATTTAGTTTAGAAAAATTGAATGTTACACTGGCATTAGATACCTCAGTATTCTTATGTAAAGTCTCAACATCCTGTAAGACCAATTTACTAAATACATCAATGCTCACATCATATTTATTAGGTGTAAATGCACTCTTATTTTTTAAACCAAATTGACTAAGTGATAATTTTTCATTTACTCAATTATCTTTTCAAATTGTTGAAAACAATTGTCAGAGAAAAATGATTTTAAATTTAGAGTCCTAAAGAAGCAACGCAGTTCTTGTTGCAATATAAAGAAACTACAGTTTGTATCTGGGCAAAATGATAATCCTTTTTTCTAATGTCTTTAGGTCATATGTTGTTAGTGATTGCTTCCATATATTTACCACAAATGTTTCTTTTGTCCCCATCTGAACCTGGTTTCCGGTCTGTATCCCTGTTTCTTGGACCCTCTTCCTTTTGAGGTATCGCTTTCCCCCTCTCCTGATCCACTTCCTTGTTCTGAGTCCCCCAGCAAAATTGCTGACATTGTGTCTGATGTACCTAAGTTCTTCTTGGCGTGTTGAAAGCATCTCTGATTTGGACCAGAAGTGACACGTCTTTGACTCCAGGTCTGCCACCGATAAACTTCCCCAGCTTTGTAGTCAGCCTCATCATGCTGAAACTTAGATTGTTTGCGATCTTGGATGTTTTTTTCTAATCTGCAATCCTTTAGTTCATCTCTGCCGGGAAGGTATCCATTTCATTAACGGACATGCCGGCTCTCAGCTCCATCTCCATCTGGGCCAAATCAGAGTCCATCTGTGAGAGTTCATATCGTAAATATTCGACCGTAAGTACAATTAAGTTGAATTAACATTTGTTAATAAAATCAGCTCAAATTTATCACAGTATTCTCTGTTGTTGCACATTAGTGTTGGCCTTGTATGCATTCTGAGTCCTCGTGCTCAAGGAGGGTGTGCACATATACGTAAAATCCAAGACCCTATATTTAATATCAGGCATGTACTTGTAAAGTAGATACTTTAACAACCAGTCATGGTACTATTCTTTTCTTTACATGTCCTAATATTAGAAGGATGTATTTGTTAGTATCTTACTTGGATAGAGAATATATATATATATATATATATATATATAATTATAAAAGATGTATTTAAATAAATAAAATAATATATAGTATGTAAAGATATTTATTTTAAAAAAATTGATTCTAACAATGCATAAATATTCTTTTGTGAATTCAGAAAAATTGAAAATCTGTAAAAGAAAAAGAAAAAGAAAAATATAATTAGAATTTGAAAGCAATTATGTTATTTCATAACACCTGACTAAAAAAATATTCTGTAAGTATAATAATTGTAAAGTCACCTTCTGTCTATACTCTAACATTTATTGTTTGTTCTGATATTAAAGTCAGGTTCAGACTAGATATATATATATACATAATTTTAAATTAATCACATTAAGTTGTCTAATCAAGAGTTGACTTACATATTAACATTTAAAATTAGAAAAAATAATGTCTAATATCCTATTTTGTGCTAAAATTCCTAATTATTCAATTGTATGAGGGACATAATTGAATGTAATATTTCCTGTCCCTTCAAAAACTAATATACCTAAATGTCACCTATGAAATGTATCCCTTTATCTGTATGATCGATCACAATCTGAGTCCTCTCTAGCACAAAGTAGGGGGAATGTATATTAAACAAACGTCATAAAAAATAGGAAATGGTGAAAATTGTTAGACACATTCAATATATTATGAACTATTTTCACATTATTCCTCCTATGATTCTTACCAATAGCATGAATTGTGCAAAATAACCTGGATGTATGATCTTTAAGAGTCGATTATACTCAAAATATCAGTTTATCTTCTTTATGTGTCACATTCATCACTTTCCAAATAGAGGATTGTGGAATACCATCTAAAAGAAATGAGGAAACATAAGTGTTTCCCATAGGATGTATCCTGCATCCCTAGTCTTGTTCCAGACAATTGTGTACACTTACCATGTGAACGTGTCTTTGTATGTTTTTCGAAGTCAGCACAGTTGAAAGACAATTCCACAGACATGGGATCACATTGGAATTCGTCACTTTCAGTCTGGTATTCTTCACTTTCAGTCTGTAGATGAAGTAAATATCCCTAATGGAAAATAAAGTGTAAATCAAATATCTAATAAAATGGTACATAGTTCTGCATCCCTCCCACTAACACCAACTATTTCCTAAAATATTTATATCAATAGCTTACTAAGCGTATGTAGACTCTTTTGTGTTATTTTATAACAATAAATTGAGAAGCTGACTCACATACATTGTCCATACTTAACCTCTGATGTATAACTCCCCCCCCCCAGTCTTGGTCCATACATTGTGCACACTTACCATGTGAACTTCTCTTTGTATGTTTTTCACAGTCAGCACAGTTGAAAGACAATGCCACAGACATGATCACAGAGGTATTCCTCACTTTCAGTCTGTTGATGAAGTCAATCTCCCTAATGAAAATTAAAGTGTAAATCAAATATCTAATAAAATGGTACATAGTTCTGCATCCCTCCCCCTATTTCCTAAAGTATTTATATCAATAGCTTACTAAGCGTATGTAACCTCTTTTGTGTTATGTTATAACAATAAATTGTGAAGCAGAGTCACATACATTGTCCATACTTAACCTCTGATGTATAACTTTGTCAATTCAAATGTGCTTCAGAGTATCCCTTTATCTGCTATCTGTGACATCTATACCTTCAGACTATCTAAAATCTAATAATGTCTAAACTAAATACATGTAAACAAATTGTATGCCATATGGTGGATCATTGTGCAAAATCCCCCCCCTCCAGTCTCGGTCCATACATTGTTTATACTTACCATCTGATGTTGTCTTTAAAAATTAGGTGACAAATTCATTACAGGAGCCAATGGCAGAATCATATGATGCATAAATTAACTATGATAATAAAATATATTTTAGATTTTGCTATAGTCATTTCTTAAACAATCCTAACATGTTCGCACAATTCTATATTCATTTTACTAAAAGTCTCACATATTCACAATGCTCCTAAATAACATACGGCTAGATTATGAGTTGTGCGTTAAGGTAAAAAAGCAGTGTTAACAGGTCCTAACCCTGCTTTTTTATGCCCGCTGGTATTACAAGTCTTGCAGGTATAGGTGTACAGCACACTTTGTTGGCCTTACAGCAAACCGACTTACCTAAAGATCGTAAAGCCTTTTTTCTATGGGACTTCCATAGTGCTGGTATTATGAGTTTGTCCTAGCAGGCCAAAAAGTGAGCGGTACACCCTACCCCGTCACGATTTGTACCGCATTTTAAAGTCAGTAGTTATGAGTTTTACACTACAACGCTGTAGCATAAAACTCATAACTAAAGTGCTAAAAATTACACTAACACCCATAAACTACCTATTAACCCCTAAACAGAGGCCCTCCCACATCGCAAATACTAAAATATTAATACAGGTAAATTTGTATTTATTTTAGCTAGGTAGTTATTAAATAGCTAATAACTATTTAGTAACTATTCTACCTAGTTAAAATAAATACAAACTTGCCTGTAAAATAAAAATAAACCCTAAGCTAGATACAATGTAACTATTAGTTATATTGTAGCTAGTTTAGGGTTTATTTTATAGGTAAGTATTTAGTTTTAAATAGGAATAATTTAGGTAATGATATTAATTTTATTTAGAATTATTTAAATTATATTTAAGTTAGTGGCTGTTAGGGTTAGACTTAGATTTAGGGGTTAATAAATATAATATAGTGGCGGCGGCGACGTTGGGGACGGCAGATTAGGGGTTAATAAATGTAGGTAGGTTGTGGCGACATTGGGGGAGGGAGATTAGGGGTTAATAAGTATAATGTAGTTGTCGGCGATGTTGGGGGCAGCAGATTAGGGATTCATAAGTATAATGTAGATGGTGGCGATGTCCGGAGCGGCAGATTAGGGTTTAATAAGTATAATGTAGGTGTCGGCGATGTCGGGGGTGGCAGATTAGGGGTTAATAAGTGTAAGATTAGGGGTGTTTAGACTCAGGGTTCATGTTAGGGTGTTAGGTGTAAACATAAAATGTGTTTCCCCGTAGGAATCAATGGGGCTGCGTTACGGAGCTTTACACTGTTTTATTACTGGTGTTACACTTTTTCTCAGCCGGCTCTCCCTATGGGGAAATCGGGAACGAGCACGTACAACCAGCTCACCGCTGACTTAAGCAGTGCTGGTATTGGAGTGTGATATGGAGCTCAATTTTGCTCTACGCTCACTTCTTGCCTTTTAACGCTGGGTTTGTAAAAACCCATAATACCAGCGCTGTAGGTAAGTGAGCGGTGAGAAAAAAACTGCGCGTTAGCACCACACAGCTCATAACGCAAGACTCGTAATCTAGGCGATAGTATTTACCGTCTGAAGTGGTGGTTGATGATGTTGTCTCTGACATTGACCCCCTCGTCCCGGAATGGCCCCTCTAGAACAGGGTCGTCCTCCTCATCTTGTAGGAGGTCTCGGGGCACCTGGACGGCCTGCAGCATCCCAGCCTGCTGAGCTATGTTATGAAGGACACTGCAGGCTATAATGATCTTCGCCACCTTACTAGAACTGTATTAGAGGGCTCCTCCAGACCTGTCCAGGCATCTAAAGCGCATTTTGAGGAGCCTAAACATCGGCTCCACTACAGCCCTAGTCCCCTTGTGCGCCCGATTGTAGCGCACCTGTGCCTTGTCAGGTGGGTTGCGCAATGGCATAATGAGCCAAGGCCGGCTCATGTAACCCAAATCACCTATAAATAATTAACATGACAAAATGTCAATCTTACAAATATCTGAAAAATTATGATATGAAAACATACATTTAAAAAAATAATAACATTATACAATGCATTTGTGTAGACGAAAATCGCCTAAACTATACATTTGCTGAAAGAGACAAATAAATGGTTAAAGCGCATCCTATATCTGCACATTTAAGCTATGACCTGCTACATATCTGTTTGGAGCTAAAACTAGACATTTGCTGAAAGAGACAAATAAATGTTTAAAGCGCATCCTATATCTGCACATTTAGGCTATGACCTGCTACATATCTGTTTGGAGCTAAAACTAGATATTTGCGGAAATAACAAAATGTCAATCTTACAAATATCTGAAAAATTATGATATGAAAACATACATTTAAAAAAATAATAACATTATACAATGCATTTGTGTAGACGAAAATCGCCTAAACTATACATTTGCGGAAAGAGATAAATAAATGGTTAAAGTGCATCCTATATCTGCACATTTAAGCTATGACCTGCTACATATCTGTTTGGAGCTAAAACTAGACATTTGTGGAAAGAGACAAATAAATGGTTAAAGCACATTCTATGGCCCCTATTTATGAAAGTCTGGCGGACCTAATCCGACAGTGTCCACCAGACCTCGCTGAATATGGAGAGCAATACGCTCTCCGTATTCAGCATTGCACCAGCAGCTCACCCCCTGCAGACTCGTGGCCAATAGGTCGCCAGCAAGGGGGGGCAATCAACCCGATCGTACTCAATCGGGTTGATTTCCGGCGATGTTTGTCCGCCTGCTCAGAGCAGGCGGACAGGTTATGGAGCAGCGGGCTTTGTGAAACACGGGGCATCAAGCTCCATTCGGAGCTTGATAGATAGGCCCCTATATCTGCACATTTAAGCTATGACCTGCTACATATCTGTTTGGAGCTAAAACTAGAAATTTGCGGAAAGAGACAAATAAATGGTTAAAGCGTATCCCATATCTGCGCATTTAAGCTATGACCTGCTACATATCTGTTTGGAGCTAAAACTAGACATTTGCGGAAAGAGACAAATAAATGGTTAAAGCGCATCCTATATCTGCACATTTAAGCTATGATCTGCTACATATCTGTTTGGAGCTAAACCTAGACATTTGCGGAAAGAGACAAATAAATGGTTAAAGCGCATCTTATGAGGCCCATTTATCAAGCTCAGAATGGAGCTTGAGGGCTCGTGTTTCTGGCGAGTCTTCAGGCTTGCCAGAAACAGCAGTTATGAAGCAGCAGTCTAAAGACCGCTGCTCCATAACCCTGTCCGCTTGCTTTGATGAGGCGGACAGGAATCGCCACAATTCAACCCGATCGAGTACAATTGGGTTGATTGACAGCTCCCTGCTGGCGGCCCATTGGCCGCAAGTCTGCAGGGGCGGCGTTGCACCAGCAGCTCTTGTGAGCTGCTGGTGCAATGCTGAATATGGAGAGCGTATTGCTCTCCGCATTCAGTGATGTCTGTCGGACCTGATCCGCATGTCGGATCAGGTCCGACAGACATTTGATAATTCGGCCTCTATATCTGCACATTACACAAACACAACTGTTAGCAAACATTACCGTGGCAATTGTCTAACTTCTTAACCATGCTGTGCACAAATACTCACCAACGAGCCACCCATGGGGAAACTATCTGTTCTCAAACTGCCGTCAGAGTGACAACTGCCTGAGGATACGGGCATCATGACTAGGCCCCCCGAAATTCGCAAACACATTCATAATTCTCATCTGTGCATCACAAACGAACTGCACGTTCAAACTATGAAAGTGTTTGCGATTTCGGTAGGGGTCCTCATCTGCTGGAGCCTGCAGTGCAATATGGGTGCAATCTATTGCTTCCAAAACATTGGGCATTTTAGCTATTGCATAGAATTCCCTCTTGAGTCGCCTCCAATCGTCCTCATTTTAAAGGGAATCCTACGTAAAGCCTACTAATTCATATCATGGCATTCAGAAACTTGTCAAAACCACAGAGAAGGTACCCTGAGACAACCCAGAAATGTACCCCTCTCCGGATTGAAAGCTTCCGGACGCCAGGACATGTATGCAGCATAATATCTTGGACATGCCAGGGATTGCAGTGCACATACGTCTGCGTGGCTCCAGATAAGGCTTCAGTACATCATATAGGCTCTAGAGCTGCTGTCTATTGAGCCTATACTTTTCGAAAACCTTGAAGTCGCTCATGTTATCCAAGGTAAGCCTCACCCTGTAAACACGAGGACCCCTAATCAGACGTTCCCCAAGCCTCTCTTGGAGACGCCGAGCCCATTTGATTCTGTTCACTGTTCTTGTGTGTAGTCAAACTTGAAAATATTGTAAATGTAGTAACACGCAATCTATCTCACATACACAGATACACACACCCTCTCACACAGATACACACACTCTCTCACACAGATACACACTCTCACACACACAGATACACACACTCTCTCACACAGATACACACTCTCACACACACAGATACACACACTCTCACACACACAGATACACACACTCTCTCACACAGATACACACTCTCACACACACAGATACACACACTCTCTCACACAGATACACACTCTCACACACACAGATACACACACTCTCTCACACAGATACACACACTCTCTCACACAGATACACACTCTCACACACACAGATAGACACACTCGCTCACACAGATACACACTCTCACACACACAGATACACACACTCTCTCACACAGATACACACTCTCACACACACAGATACACACACTCTCTCACACAGATACACACTCTCACACACACAGATACACACACTCTCTCACACAGATACACACACTCTCTCACACAGATACACACTCTCACACACACACAGATACACACACTCTCACACACAGATACACACTCTCACACACACAGATACACACACTCTCTCACACACAGATACACACACTCTCTCACACAGATACACACACTCTCTCACACACAGATACACACACTCTCTCACACAGATACACACACTCTCTCACACAGATACACACACACTCTCTCACACAGATACACACTCTCACACGCACAGATACACACACTCTCTCACACAGATACACACTCTCACACACACAGATACACACACTTCCTCACACAGATACACACTCTCACATACACAGATACACACACTCTCTCACACAGATACACACTCTCACATACACAGATACACACACTCTCTCACACAGATACACACTCTCACACACACACAGATACACACACTCTCTCACACAGATACACACACTCTCACACGCACAGATACACACACTCTCTCACACAGATACACGCTCTCACACACACAGATACACACACTCTCTCACACAGATACACACTCTCACATACACAGATGCACACTCTCACATACACAGATACACACACTCTCTCACACAGATACACACTCTCTCACACACACAGATACACACACTCTCTCACACAGATACACACTCTCACACACACAGATACACACACTCTCTCACACAGATACACACTCTCACATACACAGATACACACACTCTCTCACACAGATACACACTCTCACACACACACAGATACACACACTCTCTCACACAGATACACACTCTCACACGCACAGATACACACACTCTCTCACACAGATACACACACTCTCACACGCACAGATACACACACTCTCTCACACAGATACACGCTCTCACACACACAGATACACACACTCTCTCACACAGATACACACTCTCACATACACAGATACACACTCTCACATACACAGATACACACACTCTCTCACACAGATACACACTCTCTCACACACACAGATACACACACTCTCTCACACAGATACACACTCTCACACACACAGATACACACACTCTCTCACATAGATACACACACTCTTACACACAGATACACACTCTCACACACACACACACACACTCTTACACACAGATACACACACTCTCTCACACACACAGATACACACACTCTTACACACAGATACACACTCACACAGATACACACACTCTCTCACACAGATACACACTCTCACACACACAGATACACACACTCTCTCACACAGATACACACTCTCACACACACAGATACACACTCTCTCACACAGATACACACTCTCACACACACAGATACACACTCTCTCACACAGATACACACTCTCACACACACAGATACACACACTCTCTCACACAGATACACACTCTCACACACACAGATACACACACTCTTACACACATTTTCATACAGATGCACACTCTCACACACACAAATAAACACTCTTACAGACACTCACATACAGATACACACTCTCTCACACACACAGTTACATACACCCTCACACACACAGATACATACACCCTCACACACACAGATACACACTCTCACAAACACACAGATACACACACAGATACACACACACACACACAGATAGACACACTCACACACAGATACACACTCTCACAAACACACAGATACACACAAACAGATACACACACAGATACACACACTCTCACACACAAATACACACACTCTCACACACACAGATACACACACTCTCACATACAGATACACATTCTCTCGCACACAGATACACAATATCTCACACACACATTTACACACACCCTTACACACACACACAGATACACACTCTCACACACACAAATACACACTCTCACACACACAGATACACACTCCCACACAGATACGCACTCTCACACACAAATACACACACTCTCACACACAGATACACACTCTCACACACACACAGATACACACTCACACACAGATACACACTCTCTCATACACAAATACACACACTCACACACACTCTCACACAAATATATACACACACTCACACACACAGATACCCACTCTCTTACACACAGATACACACTTTCACACACAGATACACACTCTCTCACACACACAGAGATACACACACTCTAACACACACAGATACACACTCACACACACACACACCCTCTCACACACAAATACACACGCTCTCACACACACTCTTACACAAATAAATACACAAACTCTCACACACACAAATACACACTCACACACAGATACATCTCACACACATAATACACACACAGATACACACTCTCTCACACACACTGATACACAAACTCAGATACACACTCTCTTTCTCACACGTACAGTATTTGTCTGGGGTGAAGGCTAAGAGATATATTAATATACTATGCATTTTATTATTGTGGGGTGAAGACTGTTATAAAAATATCGCTAGTTTTACTTATTATTTGGTCATCCAGTCGTGCTAAGGTAATGAATTAGTTCTGCTCAGGAGTTACGAAGCACACGGCAAGCAATTTGGACTTCACTAATGTAGGAATTTAAACGCATACAGGGAATTTTCATCTTCATCTTGTGAGCTGGATTTCAATAATGGTTACCGCAAAAAAATGGAAACTGTATTGTCATAAACCGCTTTTGTAATGTCACAAATGCACTGTTTGAAATCCTGGTCACAAAGGTGTGACCCTGTTTGAAATCCCAGTAATAAAAATGCAGTTCCTTTTAAAAACCACAGTCATGTAGGGGAGATCCCTTTTGAAATCCATATCACGGTTCCTTTTATTATTTCAGTCCCAATGATGTTATCCCATTTTAAATTAAAAATGTTAAATTTATGAAGACAATTGTGCTAAAACAGACAATCATGACAATGCAAGTGTGAAGTAGAAACAAATATTTACACAACACAATTTCTATATGTTGGGGTTATGATTTTAATTTTCTCACTTTTCCTGCAGATTGGCTGTATGGGATATCATATATTAAACACATATGTAAATTTGTATCCTGTCCACTGCTAACAGACTAAGCAATTGTAATAAATAATTTTTTAGTGAATCTAGACCATGGCCTCTACTTATCAAGCCGTCTACTTTCCTGCATTCGCCGTCACCAAAACGCTCGCCTAAGATCGCCTAACATCGCTGCCACGGACCTGAATACGCTCTCCAAAATTATCAAGAAAGCTGTCAAAAAGCCTTGCACCAAGTACGGAGCGATGAGCAGCGGACTGTTGTTAACTAACAGTCATCGATCTCGCTGCTCTTCGGCTTATTCGCAGCTTTCTTGGTACCCTGTCACTAAGCACCCACACTATACTATACTGTTTTACCCCCTATACCGCCGCTCCCGGAGCCCACCGCACCTAAATAAAGTTATTAACCCCTAAACCGCCGCTCCCGGAGCCCACTGCAACTCTAATAAAGTGTTTAACCCCTAAACCGCTGCTCCCTGAGCCCACCGCCACCTACATTATACATATTAACCCCTAATCTGCCCCCCTACACCTCCGCCACCTACATTATACTTATTAACCCCTAAACCGCTGCTCCCGGACCCCGCCGCAACTAAATAAAATGTTTAACCCCTAAACCGCCGCTCACTGACCCCGCCGCCACCTACATTAAATTTACTAAACCCCTAATCTGCCCCCCCCCTACATCGCCGCCACCTACATTAAATTTATTAACCCCTAATCTGACCCCCCTACACTGCCGCCACCTACATTAAATTTATCAACCCCTAAACCTAAGTCTAATCCTAACCCTAACACCCCCTAACTTAAATATAATTTAAATTAATCTAAATAAATATTCCTATCATGAAATAAATTATACCTATTTAAAACTAAATACTTACCTATAAAATAAACCCTAAGCTAGCTACAATATAACTAATAGTTACATTGTAGCTAGCTTAGGAATTATTTTTATTTTACAGGCAACTTTGTATTTATTTTAACTAGGTACAATAGTTATTAAATAGTTATTAACTATTTAATAACTACCTAGCTAAAATAAATATAAATTTACCTGTAAAATAAAACCTAACCTAAGTTACAATTACACCTAACACTACACTATAATTAAATTAATTCCCTAAATTAAAATACATTAATTACAATTAAATAAAATTAAATAACATTAACTAAAGTACAAAAAATTACAGAAAATAATAAAATAATTACAAGAATTTTAAACTAATTACACCTACTCTAATCCCCCTAATAATATAAAAAAGCCCCCCAAAATAATAAAAATCCCTACCCTATACTAAATTACAAATAGCCCTTAAAAGGGCCTTTTGCGGGGCATTGCCCCAAAGTAATCAGCTCTTTTACCTGTAAAAAAAAATACAATACCCCCCAACAGTAAAACCCACCACCCACACACCCAAACCTACTCTAAAACCCACCCAATCCCCCCTTAATAAAACCTAACACTACCCCCTTGAAGATCATCCTACCTTGAGACGTCTTCACCCAGTCGGGCACAAGTGGTCCTCCAGAGGGGCAGAAGTCTTCATCCAACCAGGCAGAAGTGGTCCTCCAGACGGTCCGAAGTCTTCATCCTATCCGGGCAGAAGAGGTCCTCCAGATGGGCAGAAGTCTTCATCCAGGCGGCATCTTTTATCTTCATCCATCCGGAGTGGAGCGGAGCGGGTCCATCTTCAAGTCAGCCGACGCGGAGCATCAGCCAATAGGATTTTTCTTACCTTATTTCCGATTGGCTGATAGAATTCAATCAGCCAATCAGAATTCAAGGGACGCCATATTGGATGATGTCATTTAAAGGAATATTCATTCGTCGGGTAGTTGGCCTGGAAGGATGCTCCGCGTCGGCTGGCTTGAAGATGGACCCGATCTGCTCCGGATGGATGAAAATAGAAGATGCCGCCTGGATGAAGACTTCTGGCCATCTGGAGGACCTCTTCTGCCCGGATAGGATGAAGACTTCGGACCGTCTGGAGGACCACTTCTGGGTTTATTTTATAGGTAAGTATTTATTCTTAAATAGGTATAATTTATTTAATGCAAGGAATATTTATTTAGATTAATTTAAATTATATTTAAATTAGGGGGTGTTAGGGTTAGGGTTAGACTTAGGTTTAGGGGTTAATAAATTTAATGTAGGTGGCAGCGACGTTGGGGGCAGGAGATTAGGGGTTAATACATTTAATGTAGATGGCGGCGGGGTCTGGGAGTGGCGGTTTAGGGGTTAAACATTTTATTTAGTTGCGGTGGGGTCCGGGAGCGGTGGTTTAGGGGTTAAACATTTTATTTAGGTGGCAGCGGTGTAGGGACAGCAGATTAGGGGTTAATAAGTATAATGTAGGTGGCTACTGGGGTAGGGGGGGCAGATTAGGGGTGTTTAGACTCCGGGTACATGTTAGGGTGTTAGGTGTAGACACTACCAGAGGAATCAATGGGATATTGGGCAGCAGTAAACATGAACTTTCGCTGCTGTCAGACTCCTATTGATTCCTATGGAAAACCAGGTACGCTGGGCCGGAATAGTGGCGAGCGTAACTGGTAGTTTTTTGATAACTAGCAAAAGTAGTCAGATTGTGCCGAACATGCGTTCGGAACATCTGTAGCGACGTAACCATCGATCTGTGTCGGACTGAGTCCGGCGGATCGTATGTTACGTCACTATATTCTACTTTTGCCGGTGTGTAGGGTTTGATAACTACGGCGAATGAGGCTCGCGTATTTGCGGTTGACAGCTTGATAAATAGAGGTCCATATATTCAAATATAACTAAAATGTCATATGTGGTCATTTCAGACTGTCTTGCACATGTGCAGCATAATTTAATTATTCCAGATTGTCTTTGAATACTCGCAAAGATGACAGAAAGGCCAGTTTGGGACGTTATCAAGTGCCTTTAGGTGTTGAATTTGATAACTGTAAAGTGGACTCTAAGGGGTAGATTTATCATAGAGCGAGCGGACATGATACGATGTAGCATATCATGTCCGCTGCACATCAATAAATGCCGACAGCATACGCTGTCAGCATTTATCATTGCACAAGCGGTTCACCAAAACTGCTTGTGCAATACTGCCCCCTGCAGATTCGCGGCCATTCGGCCGCTAGCAGGGGGTGTCAATCAACCCGATCGGATTTGATCGGGTTGATTTCTATCCTCGGCCTCAGAGCAGGCGGACAAGTTATACTGCTGCTTCATAACTTCTGTTTCCATTCGAAGCTTGATAATTCGGCCCCTATAACTTGAAAAAAGTATAGTGAAAATAGATTATAATCGCAGAAAACATTTTGGTTTCATGTTAAAAATAGAGCTTTTCTGGGCGAGACGAAAATGTGTTTGCAGCTTTAAGAAACAGCCAAAAACCCGCTATTGTGATCAAGTTTAAACAAAAATAGCCCTTTTCTGCCTAAAGCAAAATTTTTATATTCTAATGTAATGCATCTATTTTTTGTATTAGAAAATCGCTTTAAATTGGTTTGCAAAAATGTAGAATTATTTTACTGCAGCAATTTTCATTGTCCATAGTAGCATTCATTTAAAGGGATAGGAAAGTCAAAATTAAACTTGCAAGAATCAGATAGAGCACCGGTTCCCAACCTGTGGGGTACATGAATCTATTATTGGTAATGGCGGAACTTGCCCGCCTTAACCAAAAAAAATAAGGTCCTCCTACCTAGCGCTACTGATTTTGCGCGCTGCAGCTATTGGTAGCACAGTGTAAATTTTCACTACACTTTATGCGGGATGTTGTGCACAGTGGGCAGGGCGCATGCTGGCTGAGGCTATACTTAGTGTTAGTGTGCACTGTGCGCAGCACCGCCAGCACGCACCCACCCCAGCCCGACCCCAAAAACTGAAATATGTGCTCATTGTGCTGGCCTCTGCTCTGGGGCAGGAGTAAAGTCAATGCACCGCTGTGCGTGGGTGGTTGCAGGCTGGCACTGTCTGGCAGCAAGCAAAACTGTACATATATAAGGAGGATCATCTGCAGTGGACTGGGGATCTTACCGGTAAACTGGGTAAGCCTATATATAGCTCACTCTGTGTATTCATAGCTAAATGCCCTATTACAGTTCCTAGATCCTGTCTGACAATTTCAGATTTATATCTGGCTGATAACATTTTAAAACAAGCTGACATTTATCAATAAGTCCTCTTTTTATTTTCCCCAGCAAGCACTACTTATGACTCGTATGGACTCGGCCCTATTTACTGTATGTCTATATTTCTGTTATGTTTTGTGTATCTTTCATTGAACTCCTAATATGACTGAAGAGCATGCTGTCTCATGCAATTATTAAATAATATTATAATAATGTCCTGCTTTGTTTTCAGTAGAACTGATGTTATAAATACTGAACATCTCTATTTAAGACATTCTCGAGTTATCTTGGATAGACATACATTTTTGTGCCAATCACATTTCAGTCCTTAAACTATTTCTAAATGTAAAATTTACAATGAAAGAGAATTCATTCCCATTCCCATCTGCAATAAGTATATATATATATATATATATATATATATATATATATATATATATATATATATATATATATATATATATATATATATATATATGAGACATATCTTTTTTGAGAGATGGGTGGGAGTAATAAAGAGAGGGGGTACTCATTAATGAAAAGCCTAATCAAGGGGTACGGGAGAGAAAAAAGGTTGGGAACCGCTGAGATAGAGCATGTAATTTAAGACACTTTTAAATTAACTTCTATTTTCAAATGTGCTTTGTTCTCTTAGTATCTGTTGTTGAAAAAGAATACGCAAATAGAGGCCAATTTAACAAAGGTCTTGCGGACCTGATCCGACAGTGCGGATCAGGTCCGCAAGACCTCGCTGAATGCGGAGAGCAATATGCTCTCTTAGAAGAGCTGCTGGTGCAATGCTGCCCCCCTGCAGACTCGCGGCCAATTGGCTGCCAGCAGGGAGGTGTCAATCAACCCGATTGTACTCGGGTTGATTGACACCCTGCTCCATAACTTGCGTTTCTGGCGAGTCTGAAGACTTGCCAGAAACACAGCCCTTCAAGCTCCATTCGGAGCTTGATAGATAGGCCTCATATTCTGCACTAGTGGGAGCTAACTGCTGATTGGTACCTGCACACATTTGTCTCTTGTGATTGGTTAACTAGATATGTTCATCTAGCTGCCAGTAATGCAATGCTGTTCCTTCAGCAGAACAGAAAATGGAAAGTTGTTTAAAAATTGTATGTTCTATCAAAATCATGAAAGAAAAATTTGGAGTTTCCTGTCCCTTTAAGAGTTATTTTGTCTCTGCAACTGTATGGGTAGTACCCAGTCAATTTGCGATATAATGAAAAAAATGTACTTATTAAAGGGACACTAAACTCAATTTTTTTCTGTCATGATTCAGATAGAGCATGCAATTTTAAGCAGCTTCTAATTTACTCCTTTTATCCATTTTTCTTTGTTCTTTTGCTATCTTTATTTGAAAAAGCAGGAATCTAAGCTAATTTGCCAGCCCATTTTTGGTTCAGCGCCCTGGATAGCGCTTGTTGATTCAATCAGCAAGCGCAAACCCAAGTGTTGAACAAAAATGGGCCGGCTCCTAAGCTTACATTCTTGGTTTTCAAGATAGCAAGAGAACGGGGGAAAAATTGATAATAGGAGTAAATTAGAAAGTTGCTTAAAATTGCATGCTCTATCTGAATCACGAAAGAACAATTTGGGTTTAGTTTCCCTTCAAACATGATATAACCTTCACTCACAAGAAGCATACATCGTATCTGTGTAAGCAACTTTTAAATAAATAAAAAGAAGTTATGAAATGACAGAACAAAAAAAGGTTTGAGTGAGATAAAAGTCTAAAACTACCTTTGGAGAAACTCAGAAGCAAGCTGCAGAACAATCTTGTCGTGATGTAAAATGGTTTCTGACAATCAGGGCCTCGATCCGATATGCAGCGTCGCCCACAGAAGCCGGCAACGCCAAAATTTGCGCGGGTTTGGTATCCTATATACGGCGTAACCTAGAAGTTACGCTCGTATATTTCTGCCTTCGCCCGTAGTTTTTTGGGTCATAGACAGGTATACCAAACCCGCGCAGTTTGGTATCCAATATACAGCGTAAGGACTTACGTGGCGAAAATGGAGAAATCTTAGTCCATTTTCCCCTTGCCACAAAATGCAGCCGTAGTAAGCCTTACGCTGTCTATTGGAGCCCCGTAACTCCCTAAACTAGCTGTTAAATAAAACCTAACACCTAACGCATGCGCAATGTCTATCTACCTGTCAACCGTGAACTGCTAAATAAAACCTAACACATAACGCATGCGCAATGTCTATCTACCTGTCAACCATGATCCCCTGCCGCAATCCCTAATAAAGTATTTAACCCCTAAACCGCCGCTCCCGGACACCGCCGCCACCTACATTAAAAGTATAACCCCCTAATGTGATCCCCCTACACCGTCGCCAGCTACATTACATACCCCCTAATGTGAGCCCCTTACACCGCCGCCATCTATATTACCTACCCCCTAATGTGATCTCCTTACACCGCCGTCATCTATATTACCTACCCCCTAATGTGAGCTCCTACCCCGCCGCCAGCTATATTAAACTACCCCCTAATGTGAGCCCCTTACACCGCCGCCATCTATATTGCCTACCCCCTAATGTGATCTCCTTACACTGCCGCCATCTATATTACCTACCCCCTAATGTGAGCCCTTTACACCGCTGCCATCTATATTACCTACCCCCTAATGTGATCTCCTTACGCCGCCGCCATCTATATTACCTACCCCTAATGTGAGCTCCTACCCCGCCGCCAGCTATATTAAACTACCCCCTAATGTGAGCCCCTTACACCGCCGCCAGCTATATTAAATGTATTAACCCCTAATTTAATCCCCCTACACCGCCACAAGCTATATTAAATGTATTAACCCCTAATTTAATCCCCCTACACCGCCGCCAGCTATATTAACTATATTAACCCTAATTATATTAGGGTTAATATAGTTAATATAGTTATTATATATATTAACTATATTAACCCTAATTATATTAGGGTTAATATAGTTAATATCGTTATTATATTATATATATATATATATATTAAGTATAATAACCCTATCTAACATCCCTAACTAAATTCTTATTAAAATAAATCTAATTAATATTATTAATTAAAATATTCCTATTTAAATCTAAATACTTACCTATAAAATAAACCCTAAGATAGCTACAATGTAATTAATAATTACATTGTAGCTATTTTAGGGTTTATATTTATTTTACAGGTAACTTGGTATTTATTTTAACTAGGTACAATAGCTATTAAATAGTTAATAACTATTTAATAGCTACCTAGTTAAAATAATTACCAATTTACCTGTAAAATAAATCCTAACCTAAGTTACAAATACACCTACACTATCAATAAATTAAATAAACTACAAATATCTAAACTAAAATACAATTAAATAAACTAAACTAAATTACAAAAACAAACACTAAATTACAAAAAATAAAAAAAGATTGCAAGATTTTTAAGCTAATTACACCTATTCTAAGCCCCCTAATAAAATAATAAAGCCCCCCAAAATAAAAAAAATTCCCTACCCTATTCTTAATTTAAAAAGTTAACAGCTCTATTACCTTACCAGCCCTTAAAAGGGCCTTTTGCGGGGCATGCCCCAAAGAAATCAGCTCTTTTGCCTGTAAAAAAAAACACAATACCACCCCCCAACATTACAACCCACCACCCACATACCCCTACTCTAACCCAAACCCCCCTTAAATAAACCTAACACTACCCCCCTGAAGATCTCCCTACCTTGTCTTCACCCAGCTGGGCAGAACTCTTCATCCGATCCGGGCGATGTCTTCAATCAAGCGGCAGAGAAGTCTTTCATCCGGCGATGTCTTCATCCAAGCGGCAAAGAAGAAGTCTTCCATCCGGGCGATGTCTTCAATCAAGCGGCAAAGAAGAGGTCCTCCATCGGGGCAAAGTTTTCTTCCAAACGGCATCTTCAATTCTTCTTTCTTCGCTCCTCCGACGCGGAACATCCATCCGGCACGACGACTTCCCGACGAATGAGGTTCCTTTAAATGACGTCATCCAAGATGGCGTCCGTCAAATTCTGATTGGCTGATAGGATTCTATCAGCCAATCGGAATTAAGGTAGAAAAATCTGATTGGCTGATTAAATCAGCCAATCAGATTCAAGTTCAATCCGATTGGCTGATTGGCAGATTGAACTTGAACTTGAATCTGATTGGCTGATTCAATCAGCCAATCAGATTTTTCTACCTTAATTCCGATTGGCTGATAGAATCCTATCAGCCAATCGGAATTCGACAGACGCCATCTTGGATGACGTCATTTAAAGGAACCTCATTCGTCGGGAAGTCGTCGTGCCGGATGGATGTTCCGCGTCAGAGGAGCGAAGAAAGAAGATTGAAGATGCCGCTTGGAAGAAAACTTTGCCCCGATGGAGGACCTCGTCTTTGCTGCTTGATTGAAGACATCGCCCGGATGGAAGACTTCTTCTTTGCCGCTTGGATGAAGACATCGCCGGATGGAAGACTTCTTCTCTGCCGCTTGATTGAAGACATCGCCCGGATCGGATGAAGAGTTCTACCCGGCTGGGTGAAGACAAGGTAGGGAGATCTTCAGGGGGGTAGTGTTAGGTTTATTTAAGGGGGGTTTGGGTTAGAGTAGGGGTATGTGAGTGGTGGGTTGTAATGTTAGGGGGTGGTATTGTGTTTTTTTTACAGGCAAAAGAGCTGATTTCTTTGGGGCATGCCCCGCAAAAGGCCCTTTTAAGGGCTGGTAAGGTAATAGAGCTGTTAACTTTTTTAATTTAGAATAGGGTAGGGAATTTTTTTTATTTTGGGGGGCTTTATTATTTTATTAGGGGGCTTAGAATAGGTGTAATTAGCTTAAAAATCTTGTAATCTTTTTTTATTTTTTGTAATTTAGTTTAGTTTATTTAATTGTATTTTAGTTTAGATATTTGTAGTTTATTTAATTTATTGATAGTGTAGGTGTATTTGTAACTTAGGTTAGGATTTATTTTACAGGTAAATTGGTAATTATTTTAACTAGGTAGCTATTAAATAGTTATTAACTATTTAATAGCTATTGTACCTAGTTAAAATAAATACCAAGTTACCTGTAAAATAAATATAAACCCTAAAATAGCTACAATGTAATTATTAATTATATTGTAGCTATCTTAGGGTTTATTTTATAGGTAAGTATTTAGAAATTAATAGGAATATTTTAATTAATAATATTAATATTAATTAGATTTATTTCAATAAGAATTTAGTTAGGGATGTTAGAGTTAGATAGGGTTATTATACTTAATATATATATATAATATAATAACGATATTAACTATATTAACCCTAATATAATTAGGGTTAATATAGTTAACATAGCTGGCGGCGGTGTAGGGGGATTAGATTAGGGGTTAATGTATTTAATATAGCTGGCGGCGGGATAGGGGGATTAGATTAGGGGTTAATGTATTTAATATAGCTGGCGGCGGTATAGGGGGATTAGATTAGGGGTTAATTAATTTAATATAGCTGGTGGCGGGGTAGGGGGATTAAATTAGGGGTTAATAATTTTAATATAACTGGCGGCGGGGTAGGGGGATTAGATTAGGGGTTAATAATTTTAATATAGCTGGCGTTGGTGTAAGGGGCTCACATTAGGGGGTAGTTAATGTAGGTGGCGGCAGGGTAGGAGCTCACATTAGGGGGTAGTTAATGTAGGTGGCGGTGGGGTAGGAGCTCACATTAGGGGTAGGTAATGTAGGTGGCGGCGGGGTAGGAGCTCACATTAGGGGGTAGGTAATGTAGGTGGCGGCGGGGTAGGCGCTCACATTAGGGGTAATATAGATAATGTAGGTGGGGGCGGGGTCCGGGAGCGGCGGTTTAGGGGTTAATAACTTTATTAGGTGGCAGCAGGGTCCGGGTGCGGCAGTTTAGGGGTTAATACATTTTTTATTGTTAGGATAGTGAGGGGGGTAGCGGATAGAGGGTTAGACGTGTCAGGCTATGTTTGGGAGGCGTGTTAGACAGTACGGGTGATTTTATAACTTAGTCAGGTTTTGTAGGCGCCGGCAGTTTCTAAAGTGCCGTAAGTCACTGGCGACTCCAGAAATTTGTACTTACGCAGATTTCTGGACATCGCTAGTTTGTCAGACTTACGGCACTTTAGCAACTGACGGCGCTGTATATGGGATAGCTCGAGTTGCGAGCTGAAACTATGGGCGGCGGGGGTTCCCCCCGCTTGCGCCGCAAACTACGATCTATATCGGATCGCGCCCCAGGATAGCTGAAGGTAGGGATCCAGAGGGATAGTCCTTATAAAGATTTAAAGACAACAAACATCTAGGTATCCAAAAGACGAAAAAGATCCCAAGGGGGAACTATTTTATGGACTCAAGGATTCATGCAAGCCATAGGTTGGAAAAATGTGTATTACTGGCAGTCAGGAGAGTACATTCAATAATCTCTGTGTGCTACTGAAAGAGTCACAGCATGGTGTCTTATTTACATGGGAAAGGTAAAACTCTGCATCAGTGTAATGCTGGCAGCCAACAGGAGGGTAAAATCCCAACTCTGTGTGTTAGATTACGAGTGGTGCATTAACAGTTATGTACAAGCGAAAAGGGGTTTATCACGGGTGTTTGCATAAGTAGGGTTTACCGCTTGTATTACAAGTTTAAAGCAAAAGTGATTTACACTAAAATGATTACCTCATCCTCAGTGCTGTGGTTAAACAAAAAAGTGTCATAAAAACATCAAAAATACATTACAAAGTACAGTTATACTCATAATAACACTGTCTAATAAAAAAATATTAAAACAAATATTGCATGGGGGCGGAGCTAAACGTCAAGCTGGGAAGACATGTTTTGAGTGAGCTCCCTGCTCTATGCTAGAATATAACATAAATTGAGCTTATTTAAGCAATCAAAGTAGATAATATACCATCAAGGACCTCGAGAGGTATATAGAAAAGAGAGACTGCTCCTATTTTTTTTTTAAGGGAATAACGCCCTAAGGACTAGCACCCTGATACAGGACATCAGCGCTCATACCTGTGATACACCTTCTCTGCAGATCCAAGACTTGCGACTTCTGTGTCGCTATACTCCGGAGGGTTGGGGCTCCGCTCCGGAGTAGACACAAGATACCTTGCAATAGAGTCAGGCTTTGTCGACCTCATAGCCCGGAACATCACGGGCCCTGAGCGCCACTCCGGCGCACCCGCTCACCATCAGATCTGCTCCAGTCTAGCGGTCTCCCCTCTGTGGGGACTTTCCTGGTCTGCATTGCTTCAGGAGCCACACTTTGAGGGAGCAGCTTAGTGAACAGCTAAAGAGGCCTCCGGTCTGAAGTACGCCACTAACTTTTGGCGCGCACATCCACCATCTTTCACTCTATCTGCCATACCTCACATCGGCTGCTCAGACTCCCAGCAACAGTGTGTATTGACTGAGGGTAAGACTTTCATACTTACACATTGCCCCCTCTGTGTGCCTGACGTTCTTGCTTGCTCTGCCTTGCTACCCCACGCGGTCTGTGAGGCCCTCCCTGTGTCTAGCCGGGAGCACTCTCTCCTCCACATGTTATCGTAGTCCCAGTGGGGGAACATCCTTTACAAGCACTGGACTCCCAATTATAATAATGTATATAGGCAGTTGAGGTACAGAGGTTCATTTCAAGGCTATAAACCCTCATAATCACTAAGAACTTAACCGTTAAGACAAAGAGGGACCAAGCACTGAGAACAGAGGGGGAGAACAATTTCAAGAAGTGTGTTTAGGTGGGAGTGTTATCAGATTGAATGACTGTGTTGGTTTGAACAACGAGGCAGAACATCAAAAGACCCCTGCATGTCTCTGCTACCACTGATTAACCCCTCAACGCCGTACACCCCTGCTAAGGGACCCCTTAAGGTTAAGCCTAGCCCATAAGTACCTCTCTCCCTCCATTTCCCGCTGAGGCCTACTCAGTGGGTCATATTTACATTCCTTTCCCCACATCGTCATAAGGTGACACCTTCCCCTGGGGGAGAGGTTACGCTCTACTCAAAAATATAAAATCTGCTTCCCAGCTCATGATGTGCTAAAGCATGGCCTAGTGGGTTGAATGGGCAAACTGGGGGAGTGAAGCAAAGAGCTACAGCCAATCACATATGAAGAGAGACATCCTATCACACCAGAGCAGTGACGTTCCTAGCTCACAAGACCCCTTCCCTGATATATCCCAGTCTAATAGGAAAAAATCTAGGCCCACGGGACCTCCTAGAAGTACTGTAGTAGATCATTTTAGAACCTCCTCTAGAGACGCTTACAACTCCCCTCCTGAGGGGACAACAACTATGGAGGAGCTGGAAACTGATCCTCCTCTTCGAACCACTGAAGAGGCTCCAACTTTAGACAATATGGCAACTAGCATTGAACATACCCTCTCTCAAAGGATAAACAACCTTCAGGATTCTTTGACTAAGGCCATCAAGGGCTCTGCTGCTGAACTGCCAGAGATATGGCTGCAATTGGCGAGAGAACAGAGGCTCTAGAAAGAAAACAGGAAGATTTAGCTGTCGACCAAGAGCATCTTTTATCATATTCACAAAATCTGGCTACCCAGATCTCGGATCTAGAGTTGAAGCTCTCTGACCTAGAAGATAGATCCAGAAGAAATAATCTAAGGTTCAGAGGAGTTTCTGAAGATATCCCAACAGAGCTGGACAAGTTTATCGGCAAATTTTGCACTCAGTTTCTTACTGACATGGATACAATTGATTAAAGTTTTCTCCTGGACAGAGTACACCACATACCTAGACCCAGGAACATATCTGCTGATAAACGTAGAGATGTTCAGGCCAGAATACATTTCTTTACACACAAGGAAAAGATATTGAGGGAACTTGCTAATAAGCCATCTTTGCCTGAAAAATTTCAATACATTTCAGTGTTTCCAGACCCAGAAACACTGAAATGTATTTAGTGAACAGCTAAAGAGGCCTCCGGTCTGAAGTACGCCACTAACTTTTGGCGCGCACATCCACCATCTTTCACTCTATCTGCCATACCTCACATCGGCTGCTCAGACTCCCAGCAACAGTGTGTATTGACTGAGGGTAAGACTTTCATACTTACACATTGCCCCCTCTGTGTGCCTGACATTCTTGCTTGCTCTGCCTTGCTACCCCACGCGGTCTGTGAGGCCCTCCCTGTGTCTAGCCGGGAGCACTCTCTCCTCCACATGTTATCGTAGTCCCAGTGGGGGAACATCCTTTACAAGCACTGGACTCCCAATTATAATAAAGTATATAGGCAGTTGAGGTACAGAGGTTCATTTCAAGGCTATAAACCCTCATAATCACTAAGAACTTAACCGTTAAGACAAAGAGGGGCCAAGCACTGAGAACAGAGGGGGAGAACAATTTCAAGAAGTGTATTTAGGTGGGAGTGTTATCAGATTGAATGACTGTGTTGGTTTGAACAACGAGGCAGAACATCAAAAGACCCCTGCATGTCTCTGCTACCACTGATTAACCCCTCAACGCCGTACACCCCTGCTAAGGGACCCCTTAAGGTTAAGCCTAGCCCATAAGTACCTCTCTCCCTTCATTTCCCGCTGAGGCCTACTCAGTGGGTCATATTTACATTCCTTTCCCCACATCGTCATAAGGTGACACCTTCCCCTGGGGGAGAGGTTACGCTCTACTCAAAAATATAAAATCTGCTTCCCAGCTCATGATGTGCTAAAGCATGGCCTAGTGGGTTGAATGGGCAAACTGGGGGAGTGAAGCAAAGAGCTACAGCCAATCACATATGAAGAGAGACATCCTATCACACCAGAGCAGTGACGTTCCTAGCTCAGGAGACCCCTTCCCTGATATATCCCAGTCTAATAGGAAAAAATCTAGGCCCACGGGACCTCCTAGAAGTACTGTAGTAGATCATTTTAGAACCTCCTCTAGAGACGCTTACAACTCCCCTCCTGAGGGGACAACAACTATGGAGGAGCTGGAAACTGATCCTCCTCTTCGAACCACTGAAGAGGCTCCAACTTTAGACAATATGGCAACTAGCATTGAACATACCCTCTCTCAAAGGATAAACAACCTTCAGGATTCTTTGACTAAGGCCATCAAGGGCTCTGCTGCTGAACTGCCAGAGATATGGCTGCAATTGGCGAGAGAACAGAGGCTCTAGAAAGAAAACAGGAAGATTTAGCTGTCGACCAAGAGCATCTTTTATCATATTCACAAAATCTGGCTACCCAGATCTCGGATCTAGAGTTGAAGCTCTCTGACCTAGAAGATAGATCCAGAAGAAATAATCTAAGGTTCAGAGGAGTTTCTGAAGATATCCCAACAGAGCTGGACAAGTTTATCGGCGAATTTTGCACTCAGTTTCTTACTGACATGGATACAATTGATTAAAGTTTTCTCCTGGACAGAGTACACCACATGCCTAGACCCAGGAACATATCTGCTGATAAACGTAGAGATGTTCAGGCCAGAATACATTTCTTTACACACAAGGAAAAGATATTGAGGGAACTTGCTAATAAGCCATCTTTGCCTGAAAAATTTCAATACATTTCAGTGTTTCCAGACCCAGTACACTCTTCAGAGGAGATCATTTGCTCCATTCACGCAAGTCTTAAGACAACACAATGTGAAATATTGTTGGGGTTACCCTACCAAACTTATAGTTAATCGTAATGGATCTTTAATTACTGTCTCTAATATAAATGACGGTATGGACCTTCTCAAGAAGTGGGATCTCAGGACTCCAGGAGATCCACCACCCCTTCAGATGAACTAGAACGCTCTAGGAGCCTTCAAGTGTCGGCCCTTGAATGGGTACCTACACCACAAAGATCAGCTGGGAGCCATACCCCAAAAGTCTCTTTGTCTGTCTCGGATATCGATCTTACATAAAAGGTCACTTGAATTGAAAATCATCCGTTTCATTATGGAGATGGATGTCTTCTATTGCTGTTCTGAGAACTCTAACTAGGCTTTTACATGTTAATGACTCACAACTCTTGTCTACCCCTCTCCCCTTTCTTTCCCTTAATGCAGGTCTCCTTCCCCTAATTAAGATATGTTTATATACTAGCTGCCACTACTATATTTTTTGGAAATGTTTAGAGATGCTTACTACTATCCCTTACTTTCTGACATCCCCTCTCATTTACGCAGGTCTTGCCAAAATAGGGAAAATAAAATGGACCATTAGGCTAATATAACACTCTGTAATTAAACCTTGTAGTAGCTAAAATTTTCTGGACCTACTTTAGGCTACGCCCTAAGTGTCCTTTCCTTCAGGAATATTTATGTTTCCTATTTAACTACATGCCCCTAAGCCCCCTTTTATTGAATTCCCTCCTATGCTAGTTATTATTTCCGCCCAATAATCTATGTATGAACTCCTCCCAGACAGGAGTTAAGCTACTGAAATAATTCCTATATAACATCCTAATATCTCCTCAGACAGGGACACTTACATACACTATTGCAGCTTCGGTTAACAAACCGTTAATTACTTGATTAGTTAATTCACTCTGAAATATCTCAATGAGGGATTGATCTTTTGTTTTCCCAACAATAGAGGTAATTATCCTAAATCTAGACTTTAAAATGGGCAGAGTACAAAACCCTACTATCTTTGCTCCTCATGGAGCACCTAGTTTAAGTGTTGGTTAAATGTTTTCAATGTAGACAAAGTTGATGTGTGTTATTTTATAATTGTTATATATTTCCTTTGTGGTCTTCGAGCTCTATGTCGCTCAGGCTATTAGCCTTAAATCGCAGATATTTACTTAGATAGCTACCATGCTAAGTTACAATGGTACACAATTATCTCCACTGACGAGAGACTGCACTGGGATGACTTGGTGACCGAACACCATAAAGTGATTCTTCCCTAGGAAGTTGATGTTCTCAATATTGCTGTGATTGTTTTGTTTTTACCTTTTTTATATTACAGAGCCTCTTGGCTCTATATTTGTTCACTCCCAACTCCCCCCGTGACCCTTCAGGTGCCCCGCAAGAGAGGTCACTCTATAGTCTATGTGTTAGATTATACATCCACACTCTCCCCCCCCCAACTTATTTTTCTCATTTTGATGAGATCAAGGAATCAAATTACCCCCCAGGTAAATTCTACGGTTCCTTGTTAAGCGGTGAATAGTGCCGCCAGTCTTTTGTATTCTAAGATTTGGTTTAATATAAGTTAATATATATAACCTGTGTTGCTTCTTATCCCTGCTTTTCACAGTTTCTAGCCCTGCTCCTAACTCTTGTAGGGATATGCTTTGCTGCCGAAATATTGTTACACCCAACCACCGGACATTGAGTGTACGGACTATACGTGGTCGTTCTCATGTAGGTGGAGAGAACTCTCCTACTTTTCTTTCTCTCTCTTTTATCTCCTTGCTTCTCCTCCTAACCCTTCCTATTCCTTGCTCAAACCTTCACTAAATTGTAAAGGTCTGAATTCCCCAACCAAATGTAGCCTCCTAAATAATTACATGCACTACAATAAAGTCAAAATTATATTTGCTCAGGAGACCCACTGGCTCTCCACCTCACTCCCAATCTTTAAGACCTCACTATATACTCACTCCGTCTCATCATCTCACACTGATAAGACAAGAGGAGTAGCCATCTTCATCCACAAGCAAGTTAGCTTAGAAAACATCTTCCTGGAATCTGACACAGAAGGTAGATTCCTAATTTTGATATGTAAACTATATGGCAAACTCTTTACACTTGTTAATTTGTATGCCCCCAACCAGAATCAAGATTTCTGAAGGCCTTACTCCAGAAGATTGATAAAATTAAGTCAGGGACTCTCCTAATTGGGGGAGGCTTTAACATGAAATGGTACCCATCCTTAGATAAGAAAGTAAGTGCCGACAAAACACTGGATTCGTACTCAATCACCACAGCCAAAAAGTTTAAAGATATCATATCGCAATATAATCTCTATGAAGCCTGGAGAGCACACCACCCCACCAATAGAGATTACACATTTTTCTCTAAGCCACACAAGTCCTACTCCAGACTAGACTATTTTTTTACGGACTCATGGACCCTGAATAAGGTCCGTGAGATTATAATCAAACCCTGTTCTTGGTCGGACCATGACACTCTTAGACTCTAATTTACACATGTCCTCTCAACCAAGCTGGAGATTACCGGATAGACTGTGGTCTGATCCTGGCTTCCTACCCCTAATTTAAAATGCTATCCAAGAATATATAACCTTTATTTCTGACTCTCCTACCTCTCAGCAGATTATCTGGGCATCTTGGTTGCTAAACTGCGTTTGAAAGAAAAGCTTTACAAAGCTAACCCCACCCCTGAGGTTTCCCATGAGATAGAAACTCTCCATAGTCAGCTTAAAGAACTAGAGATTAAGCGGATCCAAGAAGCTATTTGTAAATTTAAACAACTTCTATACTACCAAGGGAACAAAGCATCTACCCTTTTGGCACGCAAGCTCCGAGGGAGATATTCGACCTCCCGCATTCTTTCTATTGAGGAGGACGCATATACACCTCTCCTAGCGAAATAGGGGAAGCTTTTTCGTCCTACTATTCCGAATTATACAACCTTCATAAAAAAGAACCGGATGACCGCCATTTTCGAACCAAAATAAAAAGTTTCCTAACATCCTTAGACCTCCCCACTTTGGCTGAGGATAAGGTGGACTCCCTCTTGGCCCCTTTCTCAGCGACAGAGTTAAAGGGAACTATTAACCACCTTAAAAATGGTAAGGCTCCTGGACCAGACGGTTTTCCAGCCATGTTTTACAAGACTTTTCGGAAGGATCTCACACCACTCTTGCTTAGGACTTTTTCAGAGGCTAGGGACGAAGGTATCTTCCGTAATAAGCTACTAGAGGCCACAGTACTAATCATTCTGAAACCCAATAAAGATCCCTCTCAATGTGGCAGCTACCGTCCCATCTCACTCATAAATATTGATGTGAAACTATACTCCAAACTGTGGGTGAATAGACTTCGCACCCTCACTCCTGATTTGCTCAATCTTGACCAGGTTGGCTTTATATGGGGCAGAGCAGGCCCAGACAATACTAGAAAGATTCTGAACATCTTTTCGGGACCACAAAGACTGGAGGTTCCCATGCTGGCCCTGTCTCTTGATGTTGAGAAGGCATTTTACAGGGTCAGATGGGAATATCTATGGGAAGTGTTGCTACGATTTGGGTTCCCTGGTGAATTTGTCAAAGCTATTCAAGCCTTGTATAGCGCCCCGTGTGCTAAGGTTAAGGGATTAGGTTTCTGCTCTTCGGTTTTCCCCATTACCAATGGGACTAGACAGGGCTGCCCTCTTTCATTGGCAATCGAACCACTTGCCCAGGCCATTAGACAGTCACCCCTAATTCAAGGTGTTCCTTTGAGCCACTCAGATAATCTGAGAGGCAGAGAAGGTGGGGAAAAATAGCACTATTTGCTGACGATATTACCCTCTTTCTGACATACCCATTGGGTTCACTTCCAGCACTATTTGATCTTATTACTCAGTTTGGAGCTTTGAGCGTCTACAAAATTAATTTTTCCAAAACTGAAGCCCTACCAATATATATACCACATTTTGACTTAGAAGTTCTAAGGGATACCTACCCATTTAATTTGGTCTCTGAGACCTTTAACCACCTAGCAGTCCAATTGGGACCTGACATCACAATAGTAAGGGAAAGGAATTACAATGCACTCCTGAAGGAGATTAAAAGCTTATTAAATGCCTGGAACTTCCGAGAGGTCTCGTGGCTGGGAAGCATCGCATCATTTAAGATGACAGTTCTCCGAAAAAATGTATATTACTTCAGATGCTTACCAATAAACTTACCCAAAGATTACTTAGAGAACCTTAATGCCCTAATCATGAAATATGTGTGGCAGGGGAAAAAAAACTATAGTTTCTAAGAAGACATTGCAAAGACCTTTCCACTCAGGAGGTGTGTCCCTTCCTAACATATCCATCTACTATGAAGCGGCCCGTCTCACCCATATTTCTTTTTGGGGTTCCATAGATACCCCTCAGGGCTGGAAAAGTCTAGAGCAATTCTCCCTTCCATCAGGGATTCTCCTAGAATATTTGCCTTGGCTCCCAGACTACCAAATCAGCAGCTTGAATATCCAAAATGCTATCATTAGACAGAACTTGGACATATGGAAGTCCATTAGACACTACTCCGAGATTGCCCCTCACCCGTCCCCGATTCATTCCATTTTCAGTCTATTACGTGGTCTCCCGAACTCTCACGCTACACAATGGAGGGGTTGGGATCTCTCCCAAGTGGCGGACTTATATTCACAGAATACATTACGTCCGGCAGACCCGCTCCCAGAAAAAAAGGATCTCTTGCCTCCTTGGTTTCCATTTGAACGCCTCCGACTTCACAAGTTTCTCATTAGTTGGGGGTTCCCAACCGCAAACCTGAGGCAGCGCTCCACCTGGGAGACCAGATGGCAGTCAGGTCTGACTCAGACCCATCCTCTTTCTGTACACTATAGTCTGATCATGAAGGATGTGAGTTCTGGAGATGTTTGGCAGCTAAAAGCTTGGGCTCAAGACCTAAAATGTACAATATCTAACAAGGTTTGGACTAAAGCTTTCTCTATTACCAAGAAAACACTTCACTGCACTAACTCTGTTGAACTGCAAGTCAAGATTTCACTTAGATGGCACTACACTCCCTTATGACTGGCACAAATGTTCCCTTCTCACTCTCCCCTATGCTGGAGAAATTGTGGTCAGATGGGCAATGACCTCCACACGTGGTGGGCATGCCCGAGCTCGGAGAGATTGTGGGATGAGGTGTTTGAGTTATGTGGATCAGCTGGCATAATGCTCCTGAAAGAACCCAAAATTGCTCTCCTTCATATCTTCCCCACAAAATTATCAAAACCTATGAAACAATTAGCCGTTTTCATTTTTGTGGCAACTAAGGTTTCCATTGCCAGATTATGGAAACAATCAGAACCTCCATCTATTGCCACTATCACAAAAACTCTAGAGTCATTTGCTACCATGGAACGTGGTTTCTACTGGCACCTAAACAAACCTGATTCCTACTGGAAGATATGGGACCTCTGGCTCCACAGACGACAATCAGCATAAAATGATAGAGACCCTTATAGACTAGACTCTGTGAATCCTCTACCTCATAGCTACAAAGAGAAATGGCTCTAGCTAGAAAACTTACTCTTTCCCACCCTTCCTCCCTATCTATCTCCACTCTCCTCCTTACCTGCTCCTTTCCCTTTACTTCTGCCCCCCTTTTTTTTTCTTTTTTTTTCTCTTCCTTCTACCTCTTTCCCTCCTTCCCTCTCTCTCTGCCTGCCTGGGGCCTTAACTTCGTGATGGTGGCCAGAGCTGATGGAGGGGGAAGCCCGATTGTGGTTTTCCCTGTTGTCAGCCCTGATCCCCAATTATGTGATGTTTCATATCCCTCGAGACACTTCACATGCTTCAGATTGGAAAAGCTTGGGCAAACTTTACAAATGCACTAAAAGCTTGGGCTCAAGACCTAAAATGTACAATATCTAACAAGGTTTGGACTAAAGCTTTCTCTATTACCAAGAAAACACTTCACTGCACTAACTCTGTTGAACTGCAAGTCACGATTTCACTTAGATGGCACTACACTCCCTTATGACTGGCACAAATGTTCCCTTCTCACTCTCCCCTATGCTGGAGAAATTGTGGTCAGATGGGCAATGACCTCCACACGTGGTGGGCATGCCCGAGCTCGGAGAGATTGTGGGATGAGGTGTTTGAGTTATGTGGATCAGCTGGCATAATGCTCCTGAAAGAACCCAAAATTGCTCTCCTTCATATCTTCCCCACAAAATTATCAAAACCTATGAAACAATTAGCCGTTTTCATTTTTGTGGCAACTAAGGTTTCCATTGCCAGATTATGGAAACAATCAGAACCTCCATCTATTGCCACTATCACAAAAACTCTAGAGTCATTTGCTACCATGGAACGTGGTTTCTACTGGCACCTAAACAAACCTGATTCCTACTGGAAGATATGGGACCTCTGGCTCCACAGACGACAATCAGCATAAAATGATAGAGACCCTTATAGACTAGACTCTGTGAATCCTCTACCTCATAGCTACAAAGAGAAATGGCTCCAGCTAGAAAACTTACTCTTTCCCACCCTTCCTCCCTATCTATCTCCACTCTCCTCCTTACCTGCTCCTTTCCCTTTACTTCTGCCCCCCTTTTTTTTTCTTTTTTTTTTCTCTTCCTTCTACCTCTTTCCCTCCTTCCCTCTCTCTCTGCCTGCCTGGGACCTTAACTTCGTGATGGTGGCCAGAGCTGATGGAGGGGGAAGCCCGATTGTGGTTTTCCCTGTTGTCAGCCCTGATCCCCAATTATGTGATGTTTCATATCCCTCGAGACACTTCACATGCTTCAGATTGGAAAAGCTTGGGAAAACTTTACAAATGCACTAGATATGTTTAAACCTGTAACACAGGACTATTTATATTATATTAAATCTATGAGTTCATAGTTTAGTTCTAAAATGAGGTATCTCAAACCCGTCCTTACTAAAAAGTATTATTGTTCTATACTAAGAAGGCCAATTGATATTCAATGTTCAATGATTGCTATTGTTGTTTTTTATTCTGTACTTTTACTTAAAAGTATTTCAGTTTTGTCCCTTGTAACCAATTGGGACCTACGAGAATTCTATATGCATGCATATTTGAATCTTATTTTTACCTCAATAAAAAATTTATACAAAAAATATAAATATTGCACAAAAAAAGTTATAAGGGCTCAAAGATATGAGGTCTCGGTTGTTAGAAGAAAAAATAAGGCTGGAAAGGGCTATAACATAGAGATACATACATATACTGTACATTTCTAAATATGTATACTATGTATATACAGTTAGGTCCGTAAATAATTGGACACTGGGACAATTTTCATAATTCTGGCTCTGTACAACACCACAATGGATTTGAAATGAAACCATGGAAAGGATCCTACGATCATCCACCACTGATGTCTGAGGACGTCCAGGCCTTTTTGTGTTGCTGCACTCACCAGAGCATTCTTTTTTTCTCAGAATGTACCAAACTGTTGTTTTGGCCACTCCTAATGTTCCTGCTATGTCTCTGATGGATTTTTTGTTTTGTTTTGCAGTCTAAGGATGACCTGTTTCATTTGCATTAAGAGCTCCTTTGGACACATGTTGTGGGTTCACAGCAACAGCTTCCAAATGAGAATGCTACACATGGAATCAACTCCAGACCTTTTACCTGCTTAATTGATTATTAAATAACTAAGGAATAGCCCACACCTGTCCATGAAACAGCTGTTGAGTCAATGGTCCAATTACTTTTGGTCCCTTGGGAAAGAGGGGGCTACATATTAAAGAGCTGTAATGGGGTAATACGATATCGAGCGGGCGATATTCTAAGATCAGCTTTTTATGCACATCAGTTTAGCATGCAAGCGAAAACAGTTTACTTTTAACTTGTAATACGAGCGCTACCCGACGAGCGCAAAAATCTTACTTCGAGCAGGAGCGTTAAATACCGATCCACTTGTAATCTGGCCCTGTGTGTTAATGGTATTAATGGGGATGGTTGCTAACAGCCAAAATTACAGCTCTGTGTGTTTCTGGCAGCAAAGTTGGCAACCTAAGACAGCATTAGAGTGAAGTTTAGGGCGGGATTAGGGAATGGATCATTTAATATACTAATGGTCTGAAACTGTTGGACTTTTTGCAAAGAATAAATAAAAGAGAATGCACAATCTGTAAGTTTCGGTTGCCTTTCTATACTTAGCAGGAACCTGTTGCAACAAGGCCAGAGTCGCGCTGTGTGTGAGGATGCACATGTGATTAGGTGCACTAAGGGCTGCGCTACTCAAGTCCCTGAGAGAATCAGGTGAACTAAGGGAGTTGGGCCTGTTGCTGCAGGAGCCAGGGCCCCTACTGTATAGCTTTATATTAGTGCAGCCAGCTTCCTGAATGCTTTTGAATATATTTGGACTGTCATTGTAGGTATTTGCGCTAGTTAGCACTCCTTTTATGTTCTTTGATTAGTAATGACCTCTGGCCGTGCTTTTGGCACCAAGCTTAAATGGGAGGTGTTAAAGGGTCATTTTAGACTTCCATTCAGTGCTTGGTTATTTTCTGTAGGAAGAAAAGGCATTCATGTTCCTAGCCCATCTTCCTTATAATAAGCTAGGCAAAGTTTCTGGACCACACTATCCATTTTATCCTGCTGCTGAGATACTTGCTTTATGGACTGACTTTCTTGATTTTGAGCTTTGGAACAGTACCTTGATTTATGTGATTGATTTGTCCTTCTGCTTTGATACCTGATTTTTGACTGAACCTTTGGTAAAAGGTTACAATTATTGTTACGAAATATAATGGTTGAGAGTGAGGTAAATCAAATATTAAAAATTTTGAAATCAATATGAAATATACAAAAAGTACAGTTAGGAATTTAGAACAATATAAATGAAAATTTGAACAGTTACAATATTATTTAAATAATTAAAGAAATTAAGAGATATAAAAGAACAAGCTTTCTGAACAGAATGTTGTTTTTACACTAAGGGGAGTGAGGCATGTAGTTATAGCATATCTCACCCCATGCTATTACAGGACTAAATAACCCCTTAAGGACACGCAACGTACAGGGTATGCCCGAGTCATTAAGGGGTTAAAGTCAAACAAGATAGCCAACTCACAAGAAAATCCACTTGAAATATTAAAGGGGCACTGAACCCAAATTTTTTCTTTCATGATTCAGATAGAGCATGCAATTTTAAGCAACTTTCTAATTTACTTCTATTATCATTTTTTTCTACATTCTCTTGCTAACTTTATTTGAAAAAAAAGGCATCTAAGCTAAGGAGCCAGCAATTTTTTGGTTCAGACAATGGACAGCACTTGTTTATTGGTGCTGTCAAATCAGCAAGGACAACCCAGGTTGTTCACCAAAAATGGGCTGGCATCTAAACTTACATTCTTGCTTTTCAAATAAACATACCATGAGAATGAAGAAAATTTGATAATATTAGTATATTAGAAAGTTGCTTAAAATTGCATGCTCTATCTGAATAACGAAAGAAAAAAATGTGGGTTCAGTGTGCCTTTAAAAACACTATTCAAACAAGCAGTTCCTCCTAATATGCATGGCGCATCAACCACTGCTTGAAATGTTGCAGAAGAATATGTGCACTTGCAGTTTTTTCATGCCTCAGGCAGCTTTGAATGCCATTCAAACATGTTTGAATTATCGCAACAAATATTCGTCATCTAGCTGCTGGCGAGCACCATTACTTGTATATGCATGATGTATAATTTTACTTTTGGTATAATTAAAGACTTATCTCTTTTATGTTTCACACAAGGGGCGCGATCCGATATAGATCGTAGTTTGCGGCGCAAGCGAGGGAACCCGCGTCGCCCGCAGTTTCAGCTCGCAACTCGAGCTATCCCATATATGGCGCCGTCAGATGCTAACGTGCCGTAAGTCTGACAAACCAGCGATGTCCAGAAATCTGTGCAAGTACAAATTTCTGGCGTCGCCAGTGACTTGCGGCACGTTAGAAACTGCCGGCGCCTACAAAACCTGACTAAAGTCTAAATCACCCGCACTGTCTAACACGCCTCCCTAACATAGCCCGACAAGTCTAACACGCCTCCCTAACATAGCCCGACAAGTCTAACACGCCTCCCTAACATAGCCCGACACGTCTAACCCTCTATCCGCTATCCCCCCTCACTAGCCTAACAATAAAATATGTATTAACCCCTAAACCGCCGCTCCCGGAGCCCGCCGCTACCTAATAAAGTTATTAACCCCTAAACCGCCGCCAGCTATATTAAATCTATAACCCCCTAAAGTGAGCCCCTAACACCGCCGCCATCTACCTTACCTACCCCCTAAAGTGAGCCCCTACCCCGCCGCTATCTATTTTAAAATTATTATCCCCTAATCTAATCCCCCTACCCCGCCGCCATCTATATTAAATTATTTAACCCCTAAAATACTAAACTATCCCTACCACTAAACCTAAGTCTAACCCTACAAATAGCCCTGAAAAGGGCTTTTTGCGTGGCATTGCCCCAAAGTAACAGCTCTTTTGCCAGCCCTTAAAAGGGCTTTTTGCGGGGCATGCCCCAAAGTAACAGCTCTTTTGCCAGCCCTTAAAAGGGCTTTTGGCGGGGCTTTGTCACAAAGTAAACTGCTCTTTTGCCTACAATCTACATCCCCCTACACCGCGGCCACCTATAATAAATGTATTAACCCCTAATCTAATCCCCCTACACCGCCGCCAGCTATATTAACTATATTAACCCTAATTATATTAGGGTTCATATAGTTAATATCGTTATTAAACCCTATCTAACTCTAACATCCTAACTAAACTCTTATTAAAATAAATCTAATATTAATATTATTAATTAAAATATTCCTATTTAAATCTAAATACTTACCTATAAAATAAACCCTAAGATAGCTACAATGTAATTAATAATTACATTATAGCTATGTTAGGGTTTATATTTATTTTATTTATTTGGTTCAGCCAATCGGATTGAACTTGAATCTGATTGGCTGATTCAATCAGCCAATCAGATTTTTCTACCTTAATTCTGATTGGCTGATAGAATCCTATCAGCCAATCGGAATTCGGCGGACGCCATCTTGGATGACGTCATTTAAAGGAACCTCATTCGTCGGGAAGTCGTCGTGCCGGAAGGATGCTCCGCGGCGGAGGAGCAAAGTAAGAAGATTGAAGATGCTGATTTGCTTGAAGACGTCGCCGATGGAAGAAGACTCTCTGCCGCTTGCTTCAAGACATCGCCCGGATGGAAGAAGACTCTCTGCCGCTTGCTGGAACACATCGCCTGGATCGGTTCGGCCCGGCTGGGTGAATACAAGGTAGGGAGATCTTCTGGGGGGTAGTGTTAGGTTTATTTAAGGGGGGTTTGGGTTAGATTAGGGGTATATGGGTGGTGGGTTGTAATGTTGGGGGGTGGTATTGTGGGTTTTTTTGCAGGCAAAAGAGCAGTTTTCTTTGGGGCATGCCCCCACAAAAGGCCCTTTTAAGGGCTGGTAAGGTAAAAGAGCTTTGAACTTTTTTTAATTTAGAATAGGGTAGGGAATTTTTTTATTTTGGGGGGCTTTATTATTTTATTAAGGGGCTTAGAATAGGTGTAATTATCTTAAAAATCTTGTAATCTTTTTTTTATTTTTTGTAATTTAGTGGGGGGTTTTTTGTAATTTAGTTTAGTTTATTTAATTGTATTTTTAGATAGATATTTGTAGTTTATTTAATTTATTGATAGTGTAGGTGTATTTGTAACTTAGGTTAGGATTTATTTTACAGGTAATTGGGTAATTATTTTAACTAGGTAGCTATTAAATAGTTCATAACTATTTAATAGCTATTATACCTAGTTAAAATAATTAACTATTTACCTGTAAAATAAATATAAACCCTAACATAGCTATAATGTAATTATTAATTACATTGTAGCTATCTTAGGGTTTATTTTATAGGTAAGTATTTAGATTTAAATAGGAATATTTTAGTTTATAATATGAATTAGATTTATTTAATAAGAATTTAGTTAGGGGTGTTAGGGTTAGATAGAGTTAATATAGTTTATATAAATACTATAGTAACTATATTAACTATATTAACCGTAATATAATTAGGGTTAATATAGTTAATATATATAATGTAATAACTATATTAACTATAATATACTTAGGGTTAATATAGATAATATAGCTGGCGGCGGGGTAGGTAGATTAAATTAGGGGTTAATATTTTTAATATAGATGGCGGCGGTGTAAGGGGTTCACATTAGGGGATAGATCAGTTAGATGGTGGCGGTTTTAGGGGCTCACAGTAGGGGGTTAGTTTATGTAGATGGCGACGGTTTAGGGGTTAAATACTTTATTATGGATTGCGGCGGGGGATCGCGGTTGACAGGGAGATAGACATTGCGCATGCGTTAGGTGTTAGGTTTATTTTAGCAGATCGCGGTTGACAGGGAGATAGACATTGCGCATGCGTTAGGTGTTAGGTTTATTTTAGCAGATCGCGGTTGACAGGGAGATAGACATTGCGCATGCGTTAGGTGTTAGGTTTATTTTAGCAGCCAGTTTAGGGAGTTACGGGGCTCCAATAGTCAGCGTAAGGCTTCTTATGGCTGCTTTTTGTGGCGAGGTTAAAATGGAGTAAGATTTCTCCATTTTCACCATGTAAGTCCTTACGCTGTATATTGGATACCAAACTGCGCGGGTCTGGTATACCTGCCTATGGCCCAAAAAACTACGGGCGACGGCAGAAATATACGCGCGTAACTTCTAGGTTACGCCGTATATAGGATACCAAACCCGTGCAAATATTGGCGTCGCCGACTTTTGCGGGCGACGATTTTTATCGGATCGACCCCAAGATACCTTATGTTAAAGGGACAGTCTACTACAGAATTGTTATTGTTTAAAAAGATAAATTATCCCTTTATTACCTATTCCCCAGATTTGCATAACAAACATACACTTTTTACCTCTGTGATTATCTTGTATCTAAGCCTCTGCAGACTGTATTTCAGTTCTTTTGACAGACTTGCATTTTAGCCAGTAACTCCACGTGCATGAGCACAATGTTATCTACATAGCACATATGAACTAATGCCTAGCTATGAAAAACTGTCAAAATTCACTGAGATAAGAGGCGGCCTTCAAGGGTTTAGCTTTCAACAAAGAATACAGAGAGAACAAAGCTAATTTTATGATAAAAGTAAATTGGAAAGTTGTTTAAAATGACATGCCCTATCTGAATCATGAAAGTTTAATTTTGACTATACTGTCCCTTTAAGTTACAGATAAAAAATTGCGTGGTTCAGCCTTTCACTTTCTTCTTTGCAGTGCTTTGTGGTTCTGACAGCTGTTGATACAAGCGAGTGTCAAACACAAAGTGCTAAGTGTAATCAATAGTAAACGACAATGCATTGTAATCTTAAGTCCTGTCAAAAACTGCAGTATTTGTTTTATAAGTAATGAGAGCTAAGTATATGTAGAATTCGGTGCAAGTGTCTTTATGGGCAGTCAATTTGGCAGCTTATTCATTAGCGATATATTGAGTAGAGATCCAATAGTTACGGTCAGAGATTCACAATCAGTTTAGGTACTGCTATCAACCACAAATGAAATTAGTTTTAATTAAAAAACAAAGACAAAAGTATGTCAGTAAAAGCATTCTTTATCATGGATTTTCCACATAATTTGTCAATAGATTTTAGAATACATTTCTCATCATTCATAGAATTATTTAGCAAATATTCCCACTCAATAATTTTGAATTGTGTAGATGTATTTATGTAAATACATAAATTATACCTGTGATGTGTTACATAAACCTGTATTAATTACATCTTCTCAAATGCCATAGAAATGAGGTTTATTACTTTATAGATTCACATCTCAACTATATTTAACGCATGTCAAATAGAATTAGATCCAAATCAGAGATATGAAAAGCAACACATTTTTAACAAAGGTCGCTTATCTATGTTATAATATTAAAGGGACATTGCACACAAATGAATTACATCTTTGACTAGAAACATATTTGCAATATACATGTATTAGCAAAAATACTTCTAGTAAAAGTTACCACTGTTTTAGTGTTGGCAATTTTCTCTGCACGTGCATGTGAAGCTGAAGCATTGCTAGATATTCTCTGTGCACCAGGAATTTAAATATTGCAGCTGCTCAGAGAGCGAGTGGGTCTTCTGTCATGTCACCAATTAGCAAAGGGAGTAATTACCAGATAGTAAAAGCAGCTTAGGCTCTGTGAGCAAGTGCTGTATTTAAAATGCTGGTGCACGGTGCATACTTAAATACACATTTGAAACAGTTATAGCTTTTATTAGAAGCATTTTTGCTAATACATGTATATTAGAAAAATGCTTCTATTCAAAACTGAAATGCATCCATGTGGATTAAAATTTTGCCTGGAATGTCCCTTGAACCCACAATGTGCAAAGTTTATAACTATTTACCTAGTCAAAGCCAGCGATATTTGTCAAAATAAAACAGGAGGCATGAAAAAAATGGAACCTCTATGTCTTCTTGTATCCAAATTGTGTGCACAGCTCTAAAGCAAGTGTCTTTTATCCACTTCCCTGCAAAGCTTGCTCGTTGCCTAGGTGACCGCTGAGTCGTTAACTTTCTTTCAGTTCACGGCTCAGCTGCAGAATGCCAGTCTGTGCACCTACATTAATGTTCGCAGGTCAACGCAATCTTCATATGTGATGTTGCAGATGACGTGACATAGTTGGTGTGAATGAGTGCAAGAGAGCAAGAGGGATGTGTGCTTATGACTCTGCTAATTGGTAAAGGGATCTAATGCTTTAAAGGGCAGTGGAATTTTCATATGTTAATGAGATAGATATTACAAAAACTACAAAAAACATTTGGAGAAGTACTCTAACTCCGCTTGCCATCTGCTCTTTGCATGAGTCAGGCGCGCGTATTACAAGTTGAAAGTAAATATTTATCGCTTGCATGCTAACCCAACGCACGCAAAGGACAGAAGTTTAGAATATCGCAATTGCGTTAACGTACTCTCCCATTGACTTCAATGGAGAGAGAAAATTGGGAAAAAAATTTAAGACCCATACTGGCGTGCTAACCAGAATCGCCTGAATATAAGACAATATTATACGTGTATTCTATTCCTTCATTTAATTAACAGATTATATTCCTATTTAATTAATAAAGGATAATGATCAGTACTCATCACTAGCTAAAAATTTCATTAATTTACACAATAAAATTTAAATTAATTTTCAAGATCAGCAATTGAGCAAGTTTAAAATCACCCAAGAGGTGGAGAAAAATTTAGAACTTTATGTAAACAAAAAGTTTACTGGATCCCTAAATTAAAACTCAAATCCCATTAAAATATAATTCAGAAATGGATATAATGAACTATTGGGAATAATAAATAAACAATAGTATCTGTGTTTGAAATATTTCCTCTATTGATGAAATAGGAATATATTCTGTAAATTAACTGAAGGAATAGAATACACATATAATTATTGTTTTGTATTCAGCAGAGTAAAAAGTATACTGAATATAGGTCCATTAAAAACATTGAATGCCTTGGAGAAAATAATTAGCTAATATGTTAAATTTTGTGAACAATCAAATAAGATGTGTTACAATTTGTACAGCATTAAAATATGCTTTTGTATCGAATGATTATTCTGTAGCAAACAATAGTAACAAGAGTTAAATGTGGGTGTGTTGTATTAACCAAAAAAAATTGTATGTAGGATTTTAAATGGTGTATGGTAGCACATGTGCAATAAGGTCTATTATTAAGGCTCACGTCGAAACACAAAAGACTGCTCACATTTCTTGGGGATATTTTGTTTTTATAATTGTGGCATAAAGAATTGATTTTTAAGGAAGATCTGTGAATTATCTTTTCTTTGATTGTATTTTACAGAGTTGTGAGCTCTCTGTTACTATAGTGGCCGATCTATAGAGGATTGCATTCTGGAAGTACCTGATTGTTCATGGTGAGTCTTCATTAATGCAGCGGCAAGCAACGAAAGGGCAGCAGTTGCTTTGAGTAAGTCTCTGCTGCGGGATAAGTCCCCGGCCTAGCGCTGTGGATTATATGAATGTGTATTATACCGCTGAGAGCTAAAGAAGTTACTCCCTCTGCCACCCTCTGCATCTTCCCTCCAGCCACTGAGAATGAAGTTTCTTCCTTACTATCTTCCTCACGCCTCACTACCTGCCCGCTCGACCCTATCCCTTCCCATCTAATACCCTCCCTGTCTTCCACTCTCACTCCTGCTCTTACTCACAACTTCAACCTATCTCTCTCTACCGGCTCATTTCCAGCTTCTTTCAAACATGCAAAGTCACTCTCATACTCAAAAAACCCTCCCTTGACCCTAATTCTTCTGAAAACTCCTTGAAAAACTAGTTTACAATCCCCTAACCCACTTCCTGGCTACCAACCCCTTGCTTGACCCCCTGCAATCAGGATTCCAAACACTCAACTGAGACTGCCCTTACCAAAGTTACTAACAATCTTCTCTCTGCCAAAAAATATTGGCCACTACTCTATACTCATCTTACTTGACCTCTCAGCTGCCTTCGTCACAGTTGACCACCCCCTCCTCCTACAGACCCTTAGCTCTTTTTGCCTCTGTGACACTGCTCTTTCCTGGATTCACTCCTATCTTTCTCACAGGTCTTTTTCTGTGTCTTTTGCTGGCAACTCCTCCTCTCCAATACCTCTGTCTGTTGGAGTACCTCAAGGATCTGTTCTGGGTCCTCTACTCTTCTCCATTTATTCTTCTTCACTGGGTAAACTTATCAACAGTTATTGCTTCAAATATCACCTCTATGCTGATGACATCCAGATCTACCTCTCCAACCTTGCTCTCTCTCCCTCTGTCCTTTCTCATGTCAGCGACTGCTTATCTGGTATTTCCTCCTGGATGGCCTTTCACCACCTGAAGATTTAACATGTCCAAGACTGAGCTCCTTCTTATCCTTCCCTCAAGCTCTACGCCGACTTCTGTTTTCTCTATCCCTGTTGACGGCATCACCATTTCCCTAAGTCCGCTGCCTCAGAGTTACACTTTACTCAAATCTATCCTTCGTCCCCCACATCCAATTGCTTTCTACATCCTGCCGCAACCATCTACGCAATATTTCAAAGATTCACCCTTTTCTGAGCGCTAACACCACAAAGCAAATAATCCACTCCCTTGTTATTTCCCGACTTGACTACTGCAATAACCTACTTACTGGCCTTCCTCTTTCCCGCTTCTCCCCCCCTTCAATCCAGGCTAATGCACCTTTCCCGTCACTCTGTATCTGATGTCCCTCTCTGTGAGTCCCTTCATTGGCTCCCCATTCACAGCAGAATTAAATTCAAAATTCTCACCCTTACATACAAAGCTCTCACCAGTGCCGCTCCCCTCTACCTATCCTCTCTAATAAACAAGTATACTCCAGCCCGCCCACTAAGATCCAACAATGACCTGCTCCTTGCATCCTCGACTATCACCTCTTCCCATGCTAGACTGCAGGACTTCTGTCGTGCAGCACCTACCCTCTGAAACAATCTCCCTCGTGCTGTCAGACTTTGCCCTAATCTTTCTTCCTTTAAATGCTCCCTGAAGACTTTTCTGTTCAGAGAAGCCTACCACCCAACTCAATAATAAATTAATTTCACTTACCTGCCAACATTTCCCTCATCTAACTTTTCATTAACATCTTTCTCAATCTTACCTCCTGTTTCTCAACCTCCTACCCTTCTAGATTGTAAGTTCCCAAGGGAATAGGGCCCTCAATTCCTCCTGTATGTGTTTGTAAATTTTGTCTTGTCTCTTACAAGTTTTATATCATTGTTTTATTTAAATGAATTGTATCCATGGACAGCACTGCAGAATATGTTGGCGCTTCATAAATAAAGTATAATAAATATGATAAATAATAAAGAAGACGGTGGCTAATGGACAGGTATGTGTCTGGATTTATATCTGTGCATTATTTATGTATAATCCTCTACTGTGAAAAAGAATAAGAATATATCTACCCCCTCTGTGTTGCAAAACTACTATTTCTTTACTAAAAATAGTGAAAAGGGTTGAGGCACAGGTTCAACAATGAGATGCATTTTTAAAAAAACATTTTTTTGAGATCTACCCTAACTTTTGTACAATGGAAATAAGTTTCCACTACCTCTTTAGGTTCCTTAAAGTGAATGTAAATTTTGATGCTAAAGTGCCTGGTTTTTAAAAATTTGCTTAAAAACAGGGGCACTTTAATTCATCAAAATTTACATTTCACTTGTGTTGTAAAAATACTTACATTTTAATCTTGACAGCCGCTCCAGTTTCCTCCGCCCGTCGCAAAGCCTCTTCCTGGGTCTAAAATGCGGAATCCGGCTTCCTCCAATCACGGCGTTGAATCAGACACTGATCCCCCCGGGGGGAAAGTCGTGATTGGAGGATGACCGATCCATCATTTCTGACGTCAGAAATGGCTTGCGACGACTGGGGGAAGCTGGAGCGGCTGTCAAGTTTAAAAGGTAGGTTTTTTTTCATAAGTGAAATGTCAATTTTGATGAATTAAAGTGCCCCTGTTTTTAATCGAATTTGTAAAAACCAGGCACTTTAGCATCAAAATTTATATTCACTTTAAAGATATGATAGTAATTTTAAAGTATATTAAGGGGCTTAGTACAGTTAAGGCTGTGAGTATTTTTCATAAAAAGACAAACTCCAGAACAAGGGGTCATGATCTCAAGCTAAAGGGTAGGAGTATTTTGCAGAAGCACTTCTATACAGAAAGGGTGGTTGATTCATGGAATACATTTCCACAAGAAGTGGTAATGACAAACACTGTGGGGAACTTTAAGAATGTCTGGAATAAGCAATCATGTCTGACAGACATCACTGTCATTTCCTTATTTCCAAAGAGAAGAAAGAATTCTGGCTAAATTTGTGTATTTAATGTATATACTAAAGTCCAATGTACAGTATATACCATACCCATGTATAAAGGTGAATTAACTCTTGCTGCTTTATAAATAAATAACATAATAATGATCATAATACTTATCATAATGGCATAAGAAGTAGTTCTTATATTAGAAACATTGCCTATTAAGTCCTACGGTACAAGTAAAGTGTAATTGACAGCACATGGGCCCACTCTCAGAATAGGGCACAATCTGGTATAACAAGTCAATGGTAAAATATAATTACCAGAGAAAGTTTAGCACGGCCAGTATCTCTTTAGCGTACCCTATACTTTCAATGGATAGAGCAGCTGTGCTAAACATCACTGTTGTGAGTTATGTGTTGTGTGGGAGACCTGAAGAAGTTAAGTGTTACGGCTAGAAAAATTATAACACTCACAGATATAATCATATATATTTATACATATGTAAATGAATATTTACATTTATTATTGAAATATATGTTTAAAAAGTGTTTTAACATAATATGGTATATGACAAGGTGTTAGACTGGGAAGGGCTCAAAGGTGTTTGTATATATATATATATATATATATATATATATATACATATGTATATATAATATATATATATATATATATATATATATATATATATATATATATATATATATATATACAGTGGGACCTCGGTTTACAAACGACTCGGTATACGAAATTTCGGTTTACGAATTCAAAATCTTGAAAAAAATTGTCTCGGTTTAAGAATTTTTTTCGCAATACGAAACAAATGTTCCGGGTTTGCCCCTCGGTTTACGATTTTTTTTTGCAATACGAAACAAGTGTCCCGGTTTGCCCCTGCATACTGAAGTGTGGGTAGCAGTTGGAGAGGTTTTGGAGCCATTTGCAGCAAGTTGTTGAGCCTTTTGGAGCCATTTGCAGCAAGTTGTGGAGCCTTTTGGAGCCATTGGAGCCATTTGCAGCAGATTTTGGAGCCTTTTGGAGCCATTGGAGCCTTTTGCAGCAGGTTTTGTAGACTTTATTTGACTTTTTCTCTCACCTCCGGAACGCATTAATTGGTTTTCAATGCATTCCTATGGGAAACTGTGTTTCGGTTTACGAATTTTTCGCAATACGAAACGTCCCAGAGAACGAATTAAATTCGTAAACCGAGGTCCCACTGTATATATATATATATGGTATAGAATTATTGAATAGGAAATTATCAGATCTGTATCCCCACTTGCTTGCCCCCAGAAGTACCCTGTATACATTGTTACCAATGCACCAGGGAACCCTGGGTAAGATATGCAAATTAGATATTTAATATCACGTTTTTGCTTCAAATAACTGTTTTAAACACAGTAATTTCCTTTACGGGATAGGATACAGCAAGAAAAAAACACTTCTGTATAGCTGTTTCAAGTTATTTGACTTTCATCAAGAGAAGGTAGATTTAACTGGGTAAGATATGCAAATTACATATTTAACATGGGGATTGCTGTGTTTAAAACAGTACTTGGAAGCACAAACCGTGAGATATTGAATATCTTCACAAATTGAAAACCTCTGGAATGTGATCAAGAGGAAGATGGATGGTCACAAACCATCAAACAAACCCTTGAATTTTGGCGCCAGGAGTGGTATAAAGTCACCCAACAGCAATGTGAAAGACTGGTGAAGAGCATGCCAAGACGCATGAAAGCTGTGATTGACTATCAGGGATATTGCACCAAATATTGATTTCTGAACTCTTGTTAAGTTAAAATATTAGTATTGTGGTGTTTAAAAATGAATATGAACTTGTTTTCTTTGCATTATTCAAAAATAACACTGCATCCTTTTTGTTATTTTGAAACGTTTTTATTTTGAATTTGTGAGAAAATGTTCATTTTACTGAAACACATACCAATAAATAGCAAAACCAGAGAAACTGATAATCTTGCAGTGGTCTCTTATTTTTTTCCAGATTTCTACATTGGTATTTGTGTATCTACAGTATACGTACAATTGCTGACGAAGTGCCGTTTAGCGGCAGGAAACGCGTCGGATGTGGCTGTGAGGTGTGTGTGGAGTGGTGTTCACCTGTTTGTTCATTCGAATAAATCTACTGTAATGATTTAATGCTCTGTCTCTTATAAGACTTTTATTTCAACATATGGTGAAAATTGGTTAAAAAATTGCAGCATTTGGAGGTTGCTGCCAAAGGAAATACAAGTCACAGGCTTTCCACAGGTAATGCTGTCCGGTGAAACGGTTTACTACAGTAACTCCGCCATCTTGCATAAGTGAGGCCGGATAACAGTGAGTAACCAAGTTTGTCCAGTGTTTACTTTTTGAGAATGTTGATTCCAAATATTACCATTACTTCTGTATATCAAGAGTGATACAAGATCCTATACCTGTAATAAGAAGTATGAATATACACCTATAACGAGAAATGTGACAAATCTTGTGTTTTACTTTTACCTAATGCATTTGCTTAAACACCTGAAAATAACCGAAGTGGAGTACCCTGTGCAGTGGTTTCTAGTCCTGACAATATACCGGCTATATTTACACTGTTAGAGAGTGACAGTGCTATATTTCATTACGGATCACATAATAGCTGAAGGCATTGTATTATATTTTTCCGTGGTTTGCAACACAGGGTGCATGAGTTTGTATGTCTATACATAAATGTGTGCATAAATGCTAGAGTTGACAAATAATAAATAACACCTAGATTACAAGTTTGTGCGTTTGTCTTTTAACGCTGAAAATATGGTATTTTCCGCGTTAAAACAGCACCATCGCCATTACAAGTCTTGTCGGTATAGGTGTACCGCAAGCTTTTTAGCCTGTTCTGCAATGTCAGTACCGCACTCCTAAAAATGACGTTTTTTTCATGGGATTCCCATAGTGCCGGTATTCCGAGTTTTGCGGTGAGGCTAAAAAGCGAGCGTTACAGCCTAAAATTACAAGATCTGTACCGCCATCTAAAAACAGTAGTTATGAGTTTTACACTACAAATCTGTAACATAAAACTCATAAGTGTTACAAAGTACACTAAGACCCATAAACTACCTATTAACCCTTAAACCGAGGCCCTCCTGCATCGCAAACACTATAATAAATGTATTAACCCCTAATCTGCCGCTCCCGACATCGCCGCCACTTAAAAAACATTATTAACCCCTATTCCGCCACTCCCCGACATCGTCACCACTATAATAAAATGATTAACCCCTAAACTGCCGCCCTCCTGCATCTCAAACACTATTTAAATATTATTAACCCCTAATCTGCCGTCCGCCCATATAGCCCCCACTATACTAAAGTTATTAAGCCCTACACCGCCGCCACTATAATAAACCTATTAACCTCCAAACCGAAAGCCCCCCACAACGAAATATACTAAATTAAATCAAAATAAACTAATTTAAACTAGTAACCCCTAAACCTAACAACCCCCTAACTTTATATTAAAATTACAATTTCCCTAGCTTAAATTAAAACTTACCTGTCAAATTAAACTAATATAATTATTAAACTAAAATTAAACTAACTGAAGACTATCTCAACCAGACAACATCCGCACCCACAGCTGGCACCCCTACACTCCTCTCAAACCCACAGACGTCTAGGGCTCTTCACCAACAAACTTGAAATGATACCCCAAATGAATGTATATCTATCAGCGCCACAATAATACCATACAAGCTATATCTGATATAGGCGGAGTCTCCCAACCAGACTCCAAAAGTTAAGAGTAAAAAGAAATGCCAAGATACAGCGCTACACTACCCTCAGATGAGGGTTGGGTTGCTAAAGATGGTGTCCACGACTAGGAATGTGTATACATCAAGGTTAATATATAATATTGTGTTACACAAAGAATATATATAAAACCATGTAAAAAAAGTACTTAAAAGGTAAAAGATTAAAAACAAAATATATATATATATATAGGATGTGATATTAAAATGTATTAAACAAACATTTTATTAACATAAACTGACAGTAAAAAATACAGTTAAAAAATACAGTTAAAAATAGATTCAACAATCTAATGGATTGCCCCATACAATGTCCAAGAAGTTATGTCCTATGTAACATAAGTGTTTAAGTCCCATACCAAAATGTCCAAAGCAAATGTTCAAGGTTAATATCCAAAAAAAAAAAAAAAAAAAAATGATAATATGTCCAAAGTTGGTGTAAAAATCAAAAAGGTGAAAACATGTAAAAAATATAAAAAATATATTAAATATTTTTTGAAAAGATGAAAAAATGAATAAAAATATATAAAAAAATATATGAGTTGTGATCAGCAACCCATATGGAAGGAATATAATATATGTGATAGTGAATAATTCTCGTGAGGTGTACACCTAAAAAGTGTGTATATAAAAGGGTGTATATAAAAGGGTGTGGTAAACAATGTGTCATAAAAAAGGATTCAAAATCCTGGTGAAATAAATAAAGTCCAAATTGCTCCAAAAAAATGTGTATATAATTCCAAGTATTCCAAATGTGAGTGTAGAAAGTGCTGGGTTGATGTTCCTCTTCTTAAAAGGTTATCAAATGTAATGGGATATCCTCCTGTACCTAAAAAAGTGTACAGAAAATAGACATAGTGCAATAAAATCACTTTAGAATGACAACAACAGTATTCTACTCACCAGATATATTCTGAGCTGCAATACCAGTGTATAGCCAACGCGTTTCGGTCCTCAGGGACCTTTCTCAAGACTGGTAGCAGCTGTCTGGCTTCTACACCTTAAGTGTGTTTTGATAGCCAATGGGATGGTTTGTGGAAATTGCGCCTAAAATTCGCGCCAAAAAAAAAAAATCTCTTTTTTTTTTTTTTTTTTTTTTTTTCATTTAAAATACATTTCCAGAAATTGATAATTATATTGTCCCCCATTTCTATTATCCGAAAGGGGAAAGAATATATATCATGTGTATTTGCCGGTGGAAGTGCCAACTCATTTTGGCATATTGGGGTTATAGTATATTGACTTGGCAAAATGCAAAGTTGCCTATATGAGTGTAAATATATGTAATGGCATTGTTCCTTGTAGTTGTGTCATTACATAAAAAACAATCTCTATGTGAATAAGTTTAATTATATAAAAAGATAAAATGATAAAAAAATAATAAAAAATATATGACATATGAATAAAAATTGGGATTGGTATTGGAAGCTCAGAATGTCTGGTATAGAATAAAAATACAAATATCTGGTATAAAAATAAAAATGCAAATACAATATATAAAAAATGTAAGATACAAATAAGGGCATATGGATATCCATATGTTGTGGGTACAAAATTATAAAACCGTTATGTTGGAGTTATATATTTATTACCTAACATTACGTAAACAGGGGTAGACATTACTTAAAACAGGAGTTGGTATTATATTGCATAGTAGTGTGTTTGGAACCTATTACTGTCAATAATATTTCTATCCTGAGGATCTCAATGTCCTATATAGTTTCAGGAGTCTGCCAATAGATTTGGGGGTATTGAAATGATACCCCATCACCCCTAACTTGCCGGGAGACCACTTCTGTAGCTTGTCAAATAAAAATGTACATGTTTTTTCTCTGCAGGACCAGTACCTTTCGTAGACTGAACTCACTTTTTATCTGCCTAGCACTGATAATATCTTATGTAATTTAAAATAGTACATGCAATGATCTATGTAATTATAACACAACCTGGTTAGCAATTTGCTGTATATCACCTATGCAAAGGACACATTGTTGTTATTTATGTCTCCTGACCAGCGAAACGCTGTTGTATATGTACCAACCTCTATTTTCATTGTATGTAATGGTTCTACTTTCTTCAGTAAAGTTTTTTTCTTTTTGGAAAAAATAAATAAAATTAAACTAACTACGTATTAAATAAAACTAAACTACACATTAAAAAAAATCCTAGCACTACTCTAAAAATTACAAACTACTTAATTACAAAAAATAAAAAAATACTAAGTTACAAAAAATAACAAACACTAAATTACGGAAAATAACAAACCAAATGATCCAAAATAAAAAAGAATTACACCTAATCTAATAACCCTATCAAAATAAAAAAGCCCAACCAAAATAAAAAAATACCTAGCCTACAATAAACTACCAATGGCCCTTAAAAGGGCCTTTTGTGGGGCATTGCCCCAAATATATCAGCTCTTTTACCTGTAAAAAAAACACAAAGACCCCCAACAGTAAAATTCACCACCCAACCAACCCCCCAAAATAAAAAACCTAATTCTCAAAAACCTAAGATACCCATTGCCCTGAAAAGAGCATTTGTATGGGCATTGCCGTTAAAAGGGCATTTAGCTCTTTTACATTGCCTAAACCCTAAACTAAAATAAAAACCCACCCAAAAAAAAACCTAAAAAAAAGCCTAACACTAACCCCCTGATGATCCACTTACAGTTTTTGAAGTCCCGCTTGAACGATCTTCATCCCGGAGTTGAAGTCCTAATCCAGGCGGCCTCTTCTATCTTCATCCAGGTGGCATCTTCTATCTTGATCCCGGATGCGCGATCCATCCTGAACACATCCGGTGCAGAGCATCCTCTTCGTACGGTCACGCTGTACACTGAATCTTCAATGTAAGGGACGCGATTCAAGATGGTATCCCTTGCATTCTTATTGTCTGAAAAATTTGAATCAGCGAATAGGAATTAGGGCTGCTAAAATTCTATTGGCTATTCAAATCAGCCAATAGGATTTAAGCAGCTCTCATTCTATTGGCTAATTCGAATTAGCCAATAGAATAAAAGCTGCTTAAATCCTATTGGTTACACTAATTTTTTTGTTTCCCAGTGCATATAAAAGTTATATTTACACTACACTGTAGTTATTAATTGTGCTATAGCATTATGTCTAAAAAAAGAAAAGGTTAAATACCTTAATTAAAAAAAACTTTATTTCTAAAAAATGCTAATTATCATCTGAGTCTTCAATGAGTCATAGGGGCCGATTTATCATTGTGCGGGCGGACATGATCCGCTGTAGCAGATCATGTCCGCCGCACATCGATAAATGCCGACAGCATATGCTGTCGTCATTTATCATTGCACAAGCATTTCTCGTGAGACAATTATCCCGATTGTATCTGATTGGGATGATTGCTGTCCATCGCCTCAGAGGTGGCGGACGAGTTAAGGAGCAGCTGCTTCTTAACTTCAGTTTCAGGGGAACCTGAAACTACGGGGGTAGATTGGAGCATCCGCAGCTTGATAAATCTACCCCATAATCTATTTGTTAGTGGTGTATATATACAGTAGGTGTGTATATATGTGTATTCATGTGAATTTATGTGTTAATATGTGTATATATAAATGGCGTTGATAGACTTGCTCGACACAGGGTTGCCAAAAACGTTCAATGATATTATCAAATTTGCTTCATTCTAATGTTATTCTTTGTTGAAGAGATATCTAGATAGGTAGCGTGCACGTCTGGAGCACTAGATGATTAATAGTGCTGCCATCTAGTGCTCTTGCTAATGTATAACATTCTTGCAAAATTGTTGCCATATAGTTCTGCAGACACGTGCACGCTCCTGATCAAACAAAGGATACAGAGAAAACAAAGATAATTGAATAATAGAAGTATATTAAAAAGTTGTTTAAAATTCCATGCTCTATCTGAATCATGAAAAAATATATATATTTTCAGGACTTATAGCCCTTTAAGTCATGAAAAGCTCATGTGTCATCCATAATATATTTATACTGATAGGATATAATCATAAAACATTGTCTAAAACAAAAAATGAGCCATTCATCATTTTGATAAACATTCACTAATGGTAAGCAAATAGGAAAATCTGCTGTTTTTACAGAAGATTTAGGGCCAGATTACGAGTGCAAACGTTTGCGGGCAAGCAGTATTGGGTTTTTGCGATGGTTTGCATGCAGGTTAACTTGAGTTGGTTTGAAAGTAAATGCGATCACTTGAGCACAATTCAAGTTAGCGCTCGTCAGGTTAGCGCATACTCAGAGCTGTTTCCCGAAACAAAAAAGTGTCACAAAATACATTAAAAATACATTACAAAGTACAGTTGCACTCATAATAACCATCTAATAAATTTTTTTTTAAAAAAATATTGCACAGCAGGCCCATTTTTGGTTCAGCACCCTGGATAGCGCTTGCTGATTGGTGGCTATATTTAGCCACCAATCAGCAAGTGCTACCCAGGTGCTGAACCTAAAATCGGACGGCTCCTAAGCTTTCATTCCTGCTTTTCAAATAAAGATACCAAGAGAACAAAGAAAAAAATATAATAGGAGAAAATTAGAAAGTTGCTTAAAACTGCATATCTGTTTTATTACTGTAAATTTATCTCAATGGATAGAAAAAAAGGTGTAGAGAGACGCACTCAGCTAACACAGAAGAAAAGCTAGAATAACTTCCATGCTTGTTCATTTCCAGTGCCACTCAGGGTGCATACTCTTTTAGCACACTATCGGCTAGATTACGAGTTTTGCGTTATGAGGGTGCGGTGTTAACTTGCATGTTATTGTCACCGCTCACTTACCTACAGCGCTGGTATTACAGGTTTTTCTAAACCCGGCGTTAAAAGGCAAGAAGTGAGCGTAGAGCAAAATTGTGCTCCATACCGCACTCCAATACCAGCGCTGCTTAAGTCAGCGGTGAGCTGGTTGTACGTGCTCATGCACAATTTCCCCATAGACATCAATGGGGAGAGCTGGCTGAGAAAAAGTCTAACACCTGAAAAAAAACAGCGTAAAGCTCAGTAACGCCTCATTGATTCCTATGGGGAAACACATTTTATGTTTACACCTAACACCCTAACATGAACCCCGAGTCTAAACACCCCTAATCTTACACTTATTAACCCCTAATCTGCCGCCCCCCGACATCGCCGACACGTACATTATACTTATTAACCCCTAATCTGCCGCTCCGGACATTGCCGCCACCTACATTATACTTATGAACCCCTAATCTGCTTCCCCCAACATCGCCGACACCTACATTATATTTATTAACCCCTAATCTGCTGCCCACAACATCGCCAACACCTACATAATGTTATTAACCCCTAATCTGCCGCTCCCAACGACCGCCACTATAATAAACATATTAACCCCTAAACCGCCGTACTCCCGCATTGCAAACACCAGTTAAATATTATTAATCCCTAATCTGCCACCCCTAACATCTCCGTCACCTACCTACATTTATTAACCCCTAATCTGCCGCCCCCAATGTCGCCGCCACTATATTATATTTATTAAACCCTAAATCTAAGTCTAACCCTAACCCTAACACCCCCTAACTTAAATATAATTTAATAAATCTAAATACAAATTCCTATCATTACCTAAATAATTCCTATTTAAAACTAAATACTTACCTATAAAATAAACCCTTAGCTAGCTACAATATAACTAATAGTTACATTGTATCTATCTTAGGGTTTATTTTTATTTTACAGGTAAGTTTGTATTTATTTTAACTAGGTAGAATAGTTACTAAATAGTTATTAACTATTTAATAACTACCTAGCTAAAATAAATACAAATTGACCTGTAAAATAAAACCTAACCTAAGTTACACTAACACCTAACACTACACTACAATTAAATACATTACCTAAATTAAATACAATTCCCTAAATTAAATACAATTAGCTACATTACAAAAAAAAACAACAAACACTAAATTACAGAAAATAAAAAACAAATTACAAGATCTTTAAACTAATTACACCTAATCTAATAGTCCTATCAAAATAAAAAAAGTCCACCCAAAATAAAAAAAAACCTAGCCTAAACTAAACTACCAATAGCCCTTAAAAGGGCCTTTTGTGGGGCATTGCCCCAAAGAAATCAGCTCTTTTACCTGTAAAAAAAATACAAACAACCCCCCCAACAGTAAAACCCACCACCCACACAAACCTAAGCTCCAAATTGCACTGAAAAGGGCATTTGGATGGGCATTGCCCTTAAAAGCTATTGCGGCCCAAAGCCCTAACCTAAAAATAAAACCCACCCAATACACCCTTAAAAAATCCTAACACTAACCCCCGAAGATCCACTTAACGGTAGAAGTCTTCATCCAAGCGGCAAGATGTCCTCAATGAAGCCGGCAGAAGTGGTCCTCCAGACGGGCAGAAGTGGTCCTCCAGACGGGCAGAAGTCTTCATCCAGACGGCATCTTCTATCTTCATCCATCTAGAATTCTATCAGCCAATCGGAATTAAGGTTGAAAAAATCCTATTGGCTGATGCACTCAGCCAATAGGATTGGCATTCTATTGGCTGTTCCAATCCTATTGTTAGGTTAGGTTTTTTTTTACAGGTACATTTGTATTTATTTTAGCTAGGTAGTTATTAAATAGTTAATAAGTATTTAGTAACTATTCTACCTAGTTAAAATAAATACAAACTTGCCTGGAAAATAAAAATAAACCCTAAGCTAGCTACAATGTAACTATTAGTTATATTGTAGCTAGTTTAGGGTTTATTTTATAGGTAAGTATTTAGTTTTAAATAGAAATTATTTAGGTAATGATAGTAATTTTTCTTTATATTTATTTTAATTATATTTAAGTTAGGGGGTGTTAGGGTTAGACTTAATATTAAATTTAATATATTGGCAGCGACGTTGGGGGTGGCAGATTAGGGGTTAATAAATGTAGATAGGTGGCGGCGATGTTAGGGACAGCAGATTAGGGGTTAATAATATTTAACTAGTGTTTGCGATGCGGGAGTGCGGCGGTTTAGGGGTTAATATGCTTATTCTAGTGGCGGCGATGTCCAGAGCGACAGATTAGGGGTTAATAATTTTATTTTAGTGTTTGCGATGCGGGAGGGCCTCGGTTTAGGGGTTAATAGGTAGTTTATGGGTGTTAGTGTACTTTTTAGCACTTTAGTTATGTGTTTTATGCTACAGCTTTGTAGTGTAAAACTCATAACTACTGACTTTAGAATGCGTTACGAATCTTGACAGGGTAGGGTGTACAGCTCACTTTTTGGCCTCCCAGGACAAGCTCGTAATACCGGTGCTATGGAAGTCCCATAGAAAAAAAGACTATACGCAATTTGCGTACGTTGATTTGCGGTAAGGCCAATAAAATGTGCGGTGCCCCTAAATCTGCAAGACTCGTAATAGCAGCGGGACCTTTTAACACTGCTTTTTCACCTTACTGCAAAACTCGTAATCTAGCCGCAAGCCTTTTCACAGAGAAAAAATATCCTGTAGCATATCAATCTGACCCTCCCCAATGACAGTTCAGCACCAAAATACCAGGCAACTGTTCTCTGTACAAGAGAAACAACAAACCCCAAACGTACATATCGGCCTTCTGTGGGCCTCGTCAGTGAAATATATAACCTCATCTATGGTTTGTTTGCACAATTCGAGGAAATGTCTTTCATAGTGATAAGGGAGAAAAAAAAATCATGTTTAATATCATCACAAAAATAGGCTAGATATACTAATTCAAAAATATACACTATATGGAAAAAAATGAGTGGTGTAAAGTAGTCTGCCATTAGACTCTGAAGCAGTGTTATCAGGAGTGATGAATGATGCATCTCTTTCTTTCAGTCTGATGGAAGAATCTGGGTGTGCAGAAACCAGAAGAACACTACCTACTGGAGTTTTGGAAAGGCCCTTTCCTGTTCAAACATGACTGTGCCCCTGTGCACAAACTGGGGTCTATGAGGACATGGTTTGATGAGTTTGGTGTGGAGGAACTAGAGTGTCCTGCGCAGAGCTCTGACCTCAAACTCATTAAACATCTTTGGGATGAATTAGAGTGCCAAGTGCGAGCCAGTCCTTCTTGTCCAACATCAGTGCCTGACCTCACAAATCCTCTTTTAGCTGAATGGGCAAACATTTCAACAGATACACTTAAAAACCTTGTGAAAAGCTGTCCAAGAAAAGTGTAAGCTGTAAAAGCTGGAAAAGGGGAGCCAAATCCATATCAATGTCGATGGTTTTGGAATGTGATATCCAACAAGTCCATATAAGTGTGATGATCAGGTATCTAGATACTTCTGGCCATTTAGTGTAACTGTATGAAGCAGAGAATAAGAAAAACATGCTTGCAGGCATATGTAGATGTTTAAGCTAAGTTATGTCATCAGTCTCTGCTATATGAAGTATAGGTAAATGACCTAGCCATTTAGCATCAGCAAATATTGTGATAACTAGCAAATAAAGCCAAGATTAAAAAAGAAAAAAAGGGGGCATGTCCAGGTAGTGGCCATGAAAGGCAGCAAAACCTTGAAGTTCTGCAATTTTGGCAGATAATCCGTCACATTTATTTGAATAATCCAAGCATCTAAGATGATAAACTGCAGAATTGAGATCAAGACACATTGCTGAGTCAGGAAATATCAATTGCTGGGGGCAATTGAAAAGAATGTACTTACATTGCACTCAGCAGCACAGGTAAGGTAATACCCTTAATACAAAGGGAGTAATACAAATGTACCTCTTAATTCTGTTGGTTAAGGTGTGTGTCAATATCACAATAAGAAGGCACTCTCACATACATACAGGTTTAAATTAAATTCTAATAAAGCATTGATTTTAACATACAATCCACAGGTCCATGCAGTAAACCACATACTGAATAAACACTGGCACTTATTAACCTTAGACCAGGATCTAAAGCCAATAGTGGGCGACAGAGTCCAGATAGGATACAGAAGAACTCAGAATATCAAAAATATGGTATCTCGCAGCCACTATCAATTGGTAAAAACCAGGACTGCCATTCGGGCAGGGTCATTTCCGTGCGGCACTTGCTCAATATGTAAACACATACGCAAGACAGACATGATACAGGATAGGTTCGGCCACACTCATAGAATGAAAAATTACATCAGCTGCACTTCAGAAAACATAATATACGTATTGTTTTGCAGTTGTTCCAAAATCTATGTTGGGATGACCAGCCGACAACTCAGGGTCAGAGTACAGGAGCATATAAGAAATATCAAGAACGCTGCCAAAGACCAGGAAGATGGCAAGACAATATCTTCTGTAGCATCCCATTTTTTGAAACGCCATCACTCAAACCCAAGAGAGCTCAAATGCCAAGGAATAGAAAAGATATCCTTGGGCATTAGAGGGGGCAATATCGAACAGGCCCTACTCAGAGCAGAATGTAGATGGATATATCTACTAGATAGCGTACACCCTAAAGGGTTAAATGAACAAAACAATTATTACTGTTTTCTATAAAAATAAAAATCTCTGAGTTTCAAATTTGACAACCAATGAGATGAAAACTAATAAATCAATAAACACAATAACAAACTAGGGGGTAAACATGTGGGAAGAAAAACCCAAGATCATAACTGGGGTGACATGGATTTAACTGCACAGACATATAACTGGGATAACATTACTAAGCCAAATGGTAACATGAAAAACACAAAATTCATTAATAATTGCACTATCTTAGTGCAGGTATAATAAATGATTCAAGAATATTAAAGTCAACCTGTACTGTGCAGAATGAAGGAACACAGAGGCCATCCAGTAATACAAGGCCATAATAATGCATTAGTGTCATCGTTTTTTCTATCTAGAGACGAGCTGCACATTAAATTTAAAATTAGAATTTAAAAACACACCCCATAATCTCTCAATTTTCTTTTTGTTTATTGCACCCCCCTTTTTTCCTTAGACATTTCACGGCACTTTGCCCACATTAGTTATTATTCTTCAATCCAGGCACCATCACCCCATGCTCTTTCCATCACTTTTCCCAAAATACATATTTTTACTATGGCACTTGGACACGTATAGTAACATAATAAAACAGGGTATAAGAGGACCCTGACACCCCACGTACTTTTGCACAACCTTGATATATAAAAAATAAAAAATATACGATAAAATTACACAAAATGGGAAAAAAAAAAAAATTTTTGTTAAAACTCATTCTTGGCACAGAATTGTTCAACCTAATATGACAAACTAGTGGAAGATATTCTTTTCCCTGCACGATTCACGTTAATTAGATAGCTCAACTTTAGTAAGAAGTAACCAACGGGGTTGGGAACATCCTAGCCCATCAAATTGGCAGACAGAATATGCCACTACAGATTCAAGGAATATAAAGCTCGGAACCCAATTTTATTTTCGATCACCTTCCCATCCTAACGATTATACTTGAAACAATGTTTACTCTCTTTCTTCAAGGAAACAAACTTTTCCAAAAATCTTTTAATTTTTTATTTTTGCAGTAATTTTAATTATAAGTAGACACACAAAATAAGTTTGTTCGATTACGCCACAGTTTCAAATAAATGCACGAATCCTTTTCTTTGCAGCTATAGATTTGCCACTTTATCTCCTGCTTACTGTGTTATATATGTCTAGTCCTGCATTAATAACAGATGCAATGATAATATTTTACATGGTCGTCATCAAGCTGGTTGAAACCTGACAATGACGATAGTACACACCTCCCCTCGTAACCTATAGAAAGAAAGAAGGGAGGAACCAATCAGATCAGTAGAATAGGGACAAGCCTCCCTGAGACCGGCCAATAAAAAGCCCTAAGAATGGCGGGCGCCCCACCTTTGACAAAGCCGTTCTAGGCGAAACATGTCAGGGCTACAGGAGATCACCTCTCCTTTTTAAACTAAACAGCAGTGTGACTTGTTGAGCGAATGCTTTATTAGAATTTAATTTAAACCTGTATGTATGTGAGAGTGCCTGGTTGAAACATATTTACGATTTAGAAAACCAAAGAATTTATTTGACCTAAGTATCCTAACAACTACTATCTCTCAGCGGTAGCAAAGATAATAGAGTTACCAGAAAGGGGGGGAAAAAACAATTTAACGTAAACTAATAGCCAGGATTCAAAACCGCTAACTATATACCAGCAGGAACCCATTTATATTTAGTTATATATTGGTCTGCTTACACTGCTATTTCCAATCTAAGAAGAGGGGAGAGTAGTTCCCTCTCATACATACCAGACAGCTGCACTATTAGTTACAAATAGAGAGTATCCACTGAATTACGAGTCAGGGAAATTAATTAATGTATTCTACGATAAATATTTAAAGTCTCTTTCCCAGCGATATTACTGTGCTAATTATAATAACAATAACAATAATATATTCAATCTAACAGTGACATTAGCACAAGTCGCGGGACGGTCTTTTGACACTAAGTGCAAGATATCTGTTAAATCAACACACTCGAGATAACCAATGCACTAAGCAGTCTGGGTAATATCCACATTAGCAACGAACTTCGTAAGACCGAATAACTCAGTATATATAACCAATCAGATCCGAATAAGGGAAATACTGGTTATATAGGAATAGCGGTCCACTGATACAAACAGCTCCTATGGTAATCATATTTTCACCTTCCAATAAAAAAACCCATGGAGATTGATGTGCACTTAACGTGCAAGTGTCCTTGAAGTCTTACTATACCTAAGTATGTCACACCAAGCATCTCTCAATGTCATTACACTACAATAGTTAATAATATATTACCAGATTAACTTTGGGGTACCGATCTTTGTGTATTACTATTGGGGACTTATTTACAACATAAGGATTACTGATTCTGAAGGCAGTTTTGGCCAATACCACAACAGTGTCCTATATATGAAGGAAACTAAGGCAACTAGGGTAAAATTTTCTGGAGCCATATAATTATTCTATTTCTGTGAATTACTTGACCTTCCAGATAGTTTACCCCAATATAACGTTAATTTGTTACAACAGCGTGGGTACTGTTAGAGTCAACACATCCTTGGTGGCTTTATTAACTGATTACTGTATTTTTTGTACCATCCATACAATAATCCAAACAATACCAGGACACTATGTCATGCTAGACAAATAAAATGATAATAGGTGTTGAATCTTACTAGTAACCATTAATTGACTGGTAAATAATAGGAGTATCCTATCTATCCCGGTACCCAATAACAGATTCAATTTTACCAAATTGTTGGAAGCTCACATCTCCCAGAGACAACTGTACCTTAAATTTATTTATTTTGGAAGGTGTGACTTTACTTTTGACATCCCCTGACCAAGATAAAGAATAACAGCAGGGGTATTCTTATTGTGATATTGACACACACCTTAACCAACAGAATTAAGAGGTACATTTGTATTACTCCCTTTGTATTAAGGGTATTACCTTAGGAGACCATACAGGGGTATTCATATTATATATATTGTGATTTGGGAGGTAATTTTACCCCCTTGAAATCACCTTCGTTCTCGGTCACACTGGCTGATATTTTTTAGAATTTTATTTTTTAATAGAGTTAATAAAAGTTAAGTTTTAACTTGCCTTCCATGGGCTTCTTTACCTATGGTACCTAGCTAGTTAAAAACCTGTGCTGCTGAGTGCTATGTAAGTACATTCTTTTCAATTGCCCCCAGCAATTGATATTTCCTGGTTGCTTTCTTTAAGTGTACAGCACCTAAGTTCCAAAGTATATTCAGATTGTCTCTATCAATACAGTTAATACATATGAGATACTAATACCAATAGGAACGCAGCACCAGTAGTGCCGTCGTCCTTTCTTTTCCTTGCAACACATTGCTGAGTCAAATGCTGTTCTTCTTTGACAGATGTAACTACAACAGAGAGCTGCTTTGGACTGTTAGGGGCCGAAGTAGAGGCCTAGACCTTTGACATCTAACACCCCCCCCCCCCCCGGACTATCCAGGTAGAGTAGCTAAGCATGGAGGAGGAACCATGGTTGTTAATTAAAGCTCTCCTTAAAGATTTGGAGCAGAGGCTACACAGCAGGGTGGAAGAACTCACACAAATAATTAGAGCTACTTATGTTGAACAAGGCAACCGTGCATGCAAGATGGTGGCAGAGGTAGATGGTGCTGCACAGCAAATGGACCATCAAGCTGATAAATACCTTCAACCCTCTACACTAGATAGTCTCGGGCGAAACACACTGAGAACCGGAGAGATAAAAGTGGAGCAAAGACCCACCTCACCTAACTGGAAATCTGAGATCCCTGACAGCACAGGTGCCCCTCCTGCCACTGCACATGAAAATAGATTTGTGGAAGAACCTTTGTCAGTCAAAGTTTGGGATGGTGCTGTCTGCCTCCTGCTATGTAAAGGTATCACAATCTGTGCCCTGAGTCGTGGAAAACAGACTTTAGGTGTACAGAGGGGACGAAGAGGCTCTCGAGTTCAGCTAGAAGAGCTATGAGACAGATCCCTGCAACACAATGGACAATAATCAGTGTAGGATTCTTAGCCCGCTGGCGTTAGGATGTATTTGACCCGTGGGGGGTTTCTCATAAACAGACTCGGACTCCTATAGTTATCATATCTGGACTTGCTCAACTACAGAAGTGAGGCATTGGATGAATACAGTAATGCCACACGTTACTCTCTACAGTGTCTCTGGGTATGTATTTGCTAAAAAAGCCTGTTAAATATGTTTATTTAATCCACAAACGAAAGATGGTAGCAGCAGCTTTAGGTTAAAAGTTCAATCTTTATTTCTATCATTAAAATACATGCTCCATTGATGGAGAATATAGAATGGAATACACGGATGAAAGTCAGTATATGTGTTTCGGCCTGAGCCGTAATCCCTACTGATAAAAAGGTGCATTCAGTGCTTGTTTAAAAAGGGGTGTACTAAACCCCTATTGGATAGAACCATTAATTGGTCTAGCCAATAACCGTGCATCTGTGGTTACTTGTACCTAATCAAAACAATTATGCACAATATATGCAGTGTACCTAAGAAACCACACTATACTAAATAACTGATACAGTCTATATTATACAAAACACAGTATATACAAAACTCCTATAGATTGGACTCAATATTAATGTTAAGTAAGACATACAAACAATCCCAATAGTAACACAATCTCAACATTAAAGTTGGAAATGGTTAATGTTACCATAACTAGCTATACCAATAGCGTATTCTATATATATATGTCTCAAATGAAAATAGTTTAAATATAAAAGATATATACTATATGTTCCAATAGGACATATTAATCTCTGCTATTACTGTAGGGAACTATCTTACTGCAATGTACAAAAGTTGAAAAGAAATGTGTTGCAAAATTAAATAAATATTCTAATAAGATGCAATAAGTGACTCAGATATTTCATATATCAACCAGGACACCTACTTAAAGATGGTCATACAAAGATTGTGTCTAAATACTTTAGACGGTCTGTACATCATAGACCCCTGGTGATAGAGCTAATGTGTAGCAAAGAAGGATAATAGAGATGTTTTACATATTATATATCGGCTGGGAATAAATACATAGGTAAAGTAAACAAATATGTATGTATAACGTTCAATACTAGGACCTGAATCCCAGGTACAAGGAATATTTATACAAGAAAGTATATTAGTAAATCAACTTAGACAATACTATAAATAATACTATTTAGTGTAGGTGATAAACTTACACCAGTGGTCTAAAAATTGATATAAATGTTTACTACATAGACCCATCTATTTATTCCCAGTAATTGATAAGATCATATTCTGCATTGAGGCCCAGCGGGACTTTGGTAGATAGCTTGAAGATCCATAGCATCTCGCGTTTTTGTCTGTCGCCACCCCGTCTAGGGGGGGGTCACCTTATCAAAAGCTAGTCATTTAAAGCTAGAGACATTCTTTCCATGTAAGGTAACAAAATGTTGAACTATGGGTGAAGTGGACTTGCCTACGTTAATGGTAGACAGATGTTCTCTGATCCGAGATCTGATGTCACGGGTCGTGAGTACGACTTATTGAACTTTGAATAATGTACATGTGTTAAGATAAATCACAAAGTTTGATGTGCAATTTAAACAATAGTTTATGTCGAACGACTGACCCGTGACCGCAGATGTAAAAGTGTCTGAGACATCAATATAATTACAGGTCTTGCATCTGTTGCTACCACACCTATACATGCCCTTGCTGGTTAGCCATGAACTAGTAGTAGCTGGTTTCTTAGGTAACACTGTAGGGGATAGATAGTTACAAAATAATTTATTTATCCTGTAGGAGCACCTGATACCATCTTTCACACAATCAATTAGTTTGTCATCTGCCACTAAGAGTTTAAAGTGTTTTCTCACAACATCACAAATATGGTGATAATCAGTGCTGTAGTCAGTGACAAAAGTAACTTGATTGGGTTTTTCCGTTTCAGAGGTTTTATCCTTATCTAACAACAAAGTCGATCTGTTAGCACCCCTTACTTCTCTGATAGCTCTCTTAATGGTTTTATCTGGGTAACCCCTTGCCTGTAAATGATCTACCAAATCTTTTTGATGTCATTGGAATCCTTTTTCAGTTGAACAGTTTCTCTTAGTCCTGATAAGTTGTCATTTGGCAATAGAGTAAAATACATTCTTAGGGTGGCAGCTACTTGCATGTAGCACATAATTACCTGATATAGGTTTTCTAAACATGCTACTTTCCACCTTACTATCTGGAATACCACACAATGTAATATCCAAATAGTTGATGGATGAATTGGACTCTTCAAAGGTGAACTTAAGATTCACATTGTTGGTATTGATGTACTTGTCATGAGATGCAGGACACAGCAGAGAGGGTACAAAACTATTTTATTGCAGAGCACGGAAGTATACATCTGGTACCATAGATCTCACTTAGTAACTGCGACATAGACAATAATGGACTTAAGACCCACCCACATCCGGTGACATCACTTCCCACTCTCATCCCATCTTCCCCCTTTTCAAAGGACAAAGCATACATTTTTTTTTCATTTGAATACAACAAATAACAAGGTATACAAGAAGTATACAACAACAGTTTTGTATAGTATATAACAAATAACAGGTTAAAGAGAATATCTTTATAAACAACATAAATTACATTCTGACTTGAACATCGGGGTAGACTACCCTAGTCCACAGTGACCATGGGATTATTCTGCCCATACTTCCGGTAACTGTTCTAACTAGTGCTAATCCCAATATTGGGCCGGAAGTTTCACCACTCTTCCACTTGATGTAATTCTTCATGAACTGTCCTCTGATATAGAAGAAGGTGATTGAGAGTCTGCTGGAGGCAAAGACGTATCCCCACTGTGATCTTGCTGAGGGGAAGGCACCCCTCTCAAAACAGGGGATTCCACCGGTGGTGGTACAGAGGCATCCAACTCCAAACTCTCAGGTACAGGCTGAAGATGTCTTCGACGTGTGACTGTCCCTCCATCAGTAAGGACTACATAAGACCTTGGTTCTGGAAAGCCTCCAATTACCGTAGCAGGCATCTTCCATTTCTTCTCATCATCCTCAATATATTCAGTTTTACACACCACTTCAAAATGGCTCATTCAGTTACATTTTATACATCTTTTGTCTTTAGCAGGGCATATGACACTCTGATCATGGGTACGGTTGCACCGTGTGCAGCGGGCATGCTGTGCCCATCCGCTTCTGGGCCTAATTGTTGCCCTTGGTCTACCGCTCACACTGTGCCTTTCACTAGCAGCACTCCTGAACTGCTGCACTTCATCCACAATACTCTCAGACCTTAGATCAGCACTTTGCCTTTTCACCAGTTCACTCTGGCGGGCCATCCTAATAGCCCTATCTAATGTTAAATCAGCCTCCAACTGTAGCTTCAGTGAGACTTCAGCATCTGCAATTCCTATGACTATTCTGTCTCTGATTTGCTCCTCTTTAGCAACACCAAACTCATAGAATTCAGCTAGTTCATACAGGCTGCGCACAAATGACTCCACAGATTCTCCCACACGCTGGGCACGTTTGTGAAAACAAGCCCTCTCATGAATCACATTTCTTTTGGGCACAAAGTGGGCACTGAGTTTGTTCATAACTATGTCAAATTCTTCCCCTTCTTGGAAAGTAAAGGCATTGAACACTGGCTCCACATCTTTCCCCATAGAGTATAAAAGAAAATTAACTTGTACTTCACCACTCTCCTTGTCCAGCTTGGAAGCAATCCTGAAGCGTTGAAACCACTGACGCCATGTGGGCCAAGCTGCAGGCTGAGAAAAATCAAAAGGCTCAGGTGGGGTAAACTTCGACATCGTCATCAATCAGGAAACAGAAGCGCAGGCAAGAACTTCTGACACCATGTCATGAGATGCAGGACACAGCAGAGAGGATACAACACTATTTTATTGCCGAGCACGGAAGTATACATCTGGTACCATAGATCTCACTTAGTAACTGCAACATAGACAATAATGGACCTAAGCCCCGCCCCATCCAATGACGTCACTTCCCACTCTCATCACAGTACTCTATGAAGTTCATCATTTCCTCATGTTCTCCTTGCCATATGAACAGGAGATCATCAATAAAACACCCCGTAATACACAATGTTATTTCGGAAGGGGTTCGCATCTCCAAAGATGTGGGACAGCTCCCACCAACCCATGTATAGGTTTGCGTAGGAGGGGGCAAATTGGGCCCCCATTGCTGTCCTACATCCCTGGAGATAAAAAAAAAACTCAAACTCAAAGTAATTATGGCATAAGAGGAAATGTGTTAAATCAACCACAAATTTACGGAAATCTTCACCTAGATTTGAGTATAGGGACAGCATATAGTCCAGGGCCACTAGGCCTTTGGCATGTTGGATAGAGGAATATAAGGCAGTGACATCCACTGTCAGCCAGCAATATGAAGAATCCCATTTCATAACCCTTAGTACATGTTTGGTGTCACATAGATAACTGGGTAATACCTGTACCAAGGGGTAAAGAATAGCATTCAGCCATTCATAAACATGTTCGATTAGGGATCCTATGCCACTGACTATGGGGCATCCCTTCACGGATAAAAGGGACTTGTGCACCTTCAGGAGATTGTGAAAGACCGGAATGACAGAGTAGGGGACACATAGATTATCAAAAGTGTTACAATCAATAAACCCCTGTTCAAGACCATCATCCAGAAGGTGCACAAGTTCTAACTGATATTTCCTGGTTGGGTCAGCTGTTAAAATAGAGTATTGGGTATTGTTAGTAAGTTGACATAGGGCTTCATCCCTGTATGCTCGTCTGTCCATTACAACAAACGAACCCCCCTTGTCGTTTGTAACTCCATAAGGGCTTTCCTTTCCAATTTAGACAAATTGTCAATGGTCTTTAAATTCCTGTTAAGAGCTAAATCTCTGAGATCTTTCTCAACTCTATTATATTATTATTTTTCCACTAAGGGACCTCGACTGGGGATGGGATACAATGTTGAAGCATTTTTAGAGCCCATAAATTTCTCAATGTCAGATTGTGCAGTGTCATTAGTTGCTTCCCCTGCTAGTATGTCTAAGGAAATAACATCACAGGTTTCAAAAAAGTGAAATTGGTGTTTAAATTTATTCTGACTATTTTGTCACACTTACTCCTATCGTTCAAATCTACAGTAGACATAGGTTCACTTCCAGAAAAGTGATTTTTAAAGGTTATTTTTTGAACTAAGCAATTTACGTCTAGCATAGTTTTGAACAAATTAAACCCAGTGGTAGGTACAAAACCCAGACCCAGACTTAACAGTTTAACTTGTGATTTGCTAAGAACAACCTTAGATACATTTATTACGCTGATGGTTTGTACTTGTTCGTCTGTTTCACTCCTCTGAGAGGATACCTGTTCTGTTGTTCTACTGGTGCCCCTCCCCCTGTTGGGTTCCTCAGGGTCACAGAAAAACCTGATCAATCTGACTAGAGCCTGCTTGTGAATTACCTGCTGACCAAGTGTCTCCTGTGGTAAGGGGTACTGACTGCAAGGTCTGGCTAGTAGAGGACTGGTACTTTCCTTTATCTTTGGGCCTAGTAAATTGCTGGACACCAGAATCCTGTTTATTTTTATTGTGTGTAGCTAGATCTTGATTTTGCTTAAGTATGCCTGGCCTATCTATATTGGGGATGTCTGAAACTGGGGGAGTGCGGTCTTCACCTGAATCCCCATCGCTGTTGCCACTTGGTGATCTAGATCCCTGATTCCTGTTACGTGACCTCCCACGTCTTCTATTCCTATTAGAGTATCTGCGAGTTTGAAACCTCTGTGTCTTATTCCAAACATGCACTGTATTAGTGTCATAATCAGCCTGATCCATGAGGTATTTTGTATGTTTCACATTCATGACATTAGATTTAGTGTTAGCCACAGATTTCCTTAGAATATCGTCAAATCTAGGATATTTGCCCCCTCCTACGCAAACCTATACATGGGTTGGTGGGAGCTGTCCCACATCTTTGGAGATGCGAACCCCTTCCGAAATAACATTGTGTATTAAGGGCGTTTTATTGATGATCTCCAGTTTTTATGGCAAGGAGAACATGGGGAAATGATGAGCTTCATAGAGTACATCAATACCAACGATGTGAATCTTAAATTCACCTGTGAAGAGTCCAATTCATCCATCAACTATTTGGATATTACATTGTGTGGTATTCCAGATAGTAAGGTGGAAAGTAGCATGTTTAGAAAACCTATATCAGGTAATTCTGTGCTACATGCAAGAAGCTGCAACCCTAAGAATACGTTTGAAGGATCTGGATTAAGCACTCAAGTCCAATATTGATATACACCTACATAGTAGGTTTTATACTATTTATGGGAACAACATTCATGTTTTATTGCAAGCCACACACAGTAATTACTCAGTCCAGCACCTTTCTTGTTGTGGTTTTAAGTATGTTTATTTGCCCCACAGTAACTTCTCCCCACTCACTGTTTATATAAGCCCTCACCTTGTTAGCATTATCATGTTATATATATATATGTATATATATTTTTTCTTCTTCTTCTCTTTCTTTTTTTTATATATATCTGGTTGGGCTCCTAAATGCTTGCATATGATATATAGTAAAATATTGTCATATAGACATATATCTAGTCTAGCCTATATATGATAGGCATGTTTGTTGGAGACTGTTCTCTTTCTGACAGTAGAGCTCTCACAGCGCTTTAATAGTTAAATATAATGTTTATATTCTGTGACAAAGTCAGTAAAGCAATTTTGCTGCACTTTAGAATTCTATAACTCTTTATATTCTGTGATGATATCAGAAAAGCAATTTTACTTCACTTTAGAACTCTAAATGTCTGTGATTTATGTATTTGTACTTGCTTCCTATGGGTTCAGTTTATAACTTAGAATTTTTAGCTAGATGACTTCATTGTACGTCTTTATACTCATACCTTACCCCACTAACCTATGTTTAAGAGTATTGGTAGGTGCTAGCTATATCCTCCTCCTAATATCTACCATAAACCTATGCCCTATCAGTATGTTTAAGCCAAGTCCCTTACATTTCTCGTCTTGCCCTTTGCATAACTATTGGGCCCAGAATGGGGTGACAATTTCCATAAAGAGATTATCTGCTAATGAGTCAGTTCTGATTATACTACCTTATATTATATTTTAGCTTAGTGACTGGCCCCATGGTTTGCTTATCTATTCACGTAGAAATCCAATAGTTACCAGCACTTGTTTATAAGTTTTACATATACACCTAAATGAACAGTTAGTAGTTCAATATCTCTGCATAATGCCACCCTGCTGTACAGCTATGTTGTATAAGTCGCTTAAGTAGCTCCAAAGATCCTCCTTCTAGTGTGCAGAATCATAAGTTCAATATTCTGATTTAAAGGGAGAGTCTAGTATAAATTAAACTTTCATTATTCAGATAGGACTTTTAATTTTAATCAACTTTCCAATTTACTTTTATCATCAAATTTGCTTTTTTCTCTTGGTATTCTTAAAGGGACACTGTACCCAAATGACATTTTAAGCAACTTTCTAATTTACTCCTATTATCAAATTTTCTTCATTCTCTTGGTATATTTATTTGAAATGCAAGAAAGTAAGTTTAGATGCCGGCCCATGTTTGGTTATTAACCTGGGTTGTTCTTGCTGATTGGTGGATAAACTCATCCACCAATAAAAAAGTGCTGTCCAGAGTTCTGAATAAAAAAAAAAGCTTAGATGTCTTCTTTTTAAAATAAAGATAGCAAGAGAACGAAGAAAAATTGATAATAGGAATAAAATAAAAAGTGGCTTAAAATTGCATGCTCTATCTGAATCATGAAAGAAAAAATTTGGGTTCAGTGTCCCTTTAAATTAAACTAAACATAGGTAGGCTCATATGCTAATTTATAAGCCTTTGAGGGCTGCTTCTTATCACATGCTTTTTAAATCTCTTTTCAACACAAAAAGACAGAAAGTACATGTGGGCCATATAGATAACACTGTGTTCAGGCACAGGGGGTTATTTAAGATTTAGTACAAAACAATGCTAAATTTAAGACAATAGATAATAAACAGTCACAGTCATGTGATCAGGGGTCTGGAAGAAGGTTCCTAGATACAAGGTAATCACAGAGGTAAAAATAGGCTGACCATACGTCCCGATTTGAAAGGGACAGTACCGTTATTTTATGTTTCTTCCCCCGTCCCGTCGTTTCTTTAAAAATATTCATTTTGTCCCGTTTTGAGGGTTATCAGACCGTGCGGCCAGCGCAAGTGTAATTTTTTAGCACACACATCACTTATTAAAAACTTTTAAACTTCCCGGGGCGGGGAGGGCAGTTTTTTTTTTTTTTTTTTAACAGCAGGGTTGGGTGGCCGTGTCCACATGATCCACAGCAACGCTTCTATGCTGCCTGCACTCAAAATTAGGAAAGCAAGTGACAGCAGGTCAGTAGTCAGTCGTGAGCTGTCAGACTGAGCTAAGGAGAGAGACTGGTCATGAGAGGGAAGTTAGGACTACTAGCTAGTGCCTAGTAAGGACAGGAGTCGGACTAGATTTGTCATCATCTGATGTGATGATCATCTGCCTCTGCCATCATCCGAATTAGCGGTAGACCATCACCAGAGAGATAATTCTTGCCATCTTCTTGTGTCACAGTGTGAACATACAAACATAGTGATCAAGTAGATCAACTGTCTAGGTTTTTGTGTACGGCCAAGGTAAGACCAGTGTCTGTGCCTGTCAATCAATTTAATTATCATTAATTATGATTATTATTATTATTATTATTATTATTATATTATTATGCTGCAGTGCTGGTTGTACAGATGTTATAAATAATGGTTATCATTATCAAGTAACTATTTCCACATTTTTCTCAGTTATTCCACCATGTAACAACGATTTTGGGCAACTCGGCTAAAAAAAATCTACAACTACTAATCCAGATCTTCAAACCAAACACCTGTTCAGAGGCTACACTTTTACCCTTTAAAATCAGTTAATATGGGGGAATTTGCCTTGACAAAATAGAGGATAATTTAAATTTTGGAAACATTGAGTTAAGGGCATGTGATTAAAAAATATACACGTCACATTCCCAATTTAGATCATGAGAACATTGTGAAAACACTGTGGATTGGTACTGTTATAGCTCTACATCTACCTAAACATTTTTGTATGAGTTCTTCTGTCACTGAAGGATCATTGTTGGCTCAATAGTTTATATTCATGTCATAAAAGTTAACTTTTGTTAAAATCTTACTTTTTTTCCTATGAATAAAGAATATTAACCCCGTCCTGTTTTTGACATCTCAATGTCCCGTTTTTGTCTCAAGGAAATATGGTCAGCCTAGGTAAAAAGTATATTAATAAAACTGTGTTGGTTATGCAAAACTGGGGAATGGGTAATAAAGGCATTATCTATCTATTAAAACAATAACAATTCTATGGTAGACTGTTCCTTTAACCCCTTGAGTGCTAACGACGGCTCTGAGCCGTCGCAAATTTTCCCAGTCAGGTGCTGACGACGGCTCAGAGCAGTCGCTAGCACTCACCCACCTTGAGGACAATCTGGGGGCTCCTATCGGCTCCCACCCCAGTGATCAGGCCTGTATGGTGACAGACATCGCCGGGGCTTCCAGTTTTGCGCTGTGATGTCACGCAAAATGACGTGATGACGTCACCGCGCAACTTTATTTAAAATTTACAATTCACAATATAGGGAAAGAGGGAATGCTGCTTGTATCTCAGGCATCTAAGCAGCTACAGACCCTTAAGACCCACCGTTTGAAAGGTAATCGCCTAACCTTTATATGACCGGTATATGTCTTGGGGATCTGAAAAAAAAAAAGTAAAAAATATATATATATTCAAAAATAGTAAAAAAAAAAAAAAGCTTAAATCCAGCTTAGCACCCAGGGTGGGAAATGACTTAGCACTCAAAGGGTTAATTTAGAAGACCTTCATGCTTATACTTATGAATATAAGTCTCTTAGAGATCATACATCATACATACCAATCTCATCTGTTTAGCTCACTTATTTTACATTACCGCTGAAAAACTTTCCTGAAATATTTTAATATTATTGTTAAAATTATATTTTAATACCTACTAAGTTATATTAGAACCAATAGGGTCTTTGATATGATTAACATGCCCCACCAGTGTTACCTACATCAAAGGGCCCATAAGCTGCCAGCTAATTAGTCATTCATGAAAGCGACTAAAAATTACCAAATGGAGGTTTCAGAAGTTCATATTTTAGCAATCATTATTGCTTATTACTTATATCCTTTTATTGTGTTCCATGAAAATGTTATCATTTATGTCATGACATCCATTGTATGTTTTTTTTCTGGTGCAAAATCTCAATAAAAGATTATTTAACCCCTTAATGACCACAGCACTTTTCCATTTTCTGTCCGTTTGGGACCAAGGCTATTTTTACATTTTTGCGGTGTTTGTGTTTAGCTGTAATTTTCCTCTTACTCATTTACCGTACCCCCACATATTATATACCGTTTTTCTCGCCATTAAATGGACTTTCTAAAGATACCATTATTTTCATCATATCTTATAATTTACTATAAAAAAAATATAAAATATGAGGAAATATTGAAAAAAAATACACTTTTTCTAACTTTGACCCCCAAAATCTGTTACACATCTACAACCACCAAAAAACACCCATGCTAAATAGTTTCTAAATTTTGTCCTGAGTTTAGAAATACCCAATGTTTACATGTTCTTTACTTTTTTTGCAAGTTATAGGGCAATAAATACAAATAGCACTTTGCTATTTCCAAACCATTTTTTTTCAAAATTAGCGCTAGTTACATTAGAACACTAATATCTTTCAAGAATCTCTGAATATCTATTGACATATATATATTTTTTTTTAGTAGACATCCCAAAGTAGGCCCATTTTTGTATATTTCATGCCACCATTTCACCGCCAAATGCGATCAAATAAAAAAAATTGTTCACTTTTTCACAAATTTTTTCACAAACTTTAGGTTTCTCACTGAAATTATTTACAAACAGCTTGTGCAATTATGGCACAAATGGTTGTAAATTGTTCTCTGGGATCCCCTTTGTTCAGAAATAGCAGACATATATGGCTTTGGCGTTGCTTTTTGGTATTTAGAAGGCCGCTAAATGCCGCTGCGCATCATACGTGTATTATAGCTAGCAGTGAAGGGGTTAATTAGGTAGCTTGTAGGGAGCTTGCAGGGTTAATATCACATTTAGAGTAGAGCTCAGCCTCCCACCTGAAACATCAGACCCCCTGATCCCTCCCAAACAGCTCTCTTCCCTCCCCCACCCCACAATTGTCCCCGCCATCTTAAGTACTGGCAGAAAGTCTGCCAGTACTAAAATAAAAGCTATATTTGGTTTTTTTGTGTGTTTTTAAAAAGGCATATTTACATATGCTGCTGTGTACTATCCCCCCTTATCCCCTAACCTCACTGATCCCCCCCAAACAGCTCTATAACCCTCCCACTCTAACTTAATCTGCGCCATCTTGGGTACTGGCAGCTGTCTGCCAGTACCCAGTTTAGAAGAAAAACATGCTTTTTTTAAATTTTTACTAATTTTTTCTGTAGTGTAGCTTCCCCCCACACCAAACCAACCCCCACCCCTCCACGATCTCTTTTTGTGCTTTTGCACAAACAAGATTTGGGTATTTTTTATTAAATATATTTGCCGTAGTGTAGCGGTTCCCACCCGCTCCCGCCCGTGCACGCGCCCGCCCGCCACCCTCCGTGCACGCGCGCGCGCCCGCGCGCGCCCCCTAACGTTCCCGCCCCCGATCCCGCCCCCCTTGACTTCACGGCACCCACCGATGGCCGCCCACCCGCCTCCCAAGCCGGCTCCCACCCACCAACGATACCGGCCATCGATGTCCGGTGCAGAGAGGGCCACAGAGTGGCTCTCTCTGCACCGGAAGGCCATGTAAGGTTATTGCAGGATGCCTCCATATCGAGGCATCACTGCAATAACCGGAAAGCAGCTGGAAGCGATCAGGATCGCTTCCAGCTGCTTTCCACACAGAGGACGTGCAGGGTACGTCCTCAGGCATTAACTGCCTTTTTTTTGAGGACGTACCCTGCACGTCCTCGGTCATTAAGGGGTTAAAAAAACAAACAAAAAAAAAAAATAACTAATTCAGCCTTGAAGAAAAACAAACCATGCACACACAGGATACAAAAATAAAATGAAAAAATGAAAAGAAAACTAAAATAATTGAATTAATAAAAATAAGAATAACAAATAAATTAAAATAAAATACATAATGAGTAATGAAATACACAAACAAAAATTGAATGAAAAAAAAAACATAAAACTCTTTAAGTCGAAACGTAATAAAACCTGAAGGTGGAAATAAACAAAAAAGGTTTCCTATACTGAAGGCAGAAACAAAATAACATAGGGGATGTTTATTTTGGGTATTTGTGTGCTTTAGTGAAGATTTTACAGTATTTTTATTTGTTATATATTCTGAGGATGCAGTTGCCTGGGCAAATTATCGCTTGGATGAAAGGTTACTATGGAAAGCTATAAAACTCTGTTTTTAGCCTTTCTCTTGTTATCTAAGACTAAGAGATCTACTAGAGCAAAACATTTCAAAGACTGCTTTCATGTAATGCCCCTTCAGTTGTTTTAATAATTTTAAAATATATGCTTTCTATTTATCATACACTGCCTAAGAGTTTAATGGCCCCTTTTCTGGCTTGGCGTGTCAGACATTTCTTTAGAAGTGCTTCTTTTGCTATACAATGTAAAGGTTGTGTATTAGAAATCTATCTGCAAGGAGAACTTGCTTGCAGGCATGGCAACACTTCAGATACTCTAGAAAAATTGTAAGTAGCATATAATAAAGCTGAGAGGCCTTGCTTTAGTTTTAAACATTGTTTTCTCTGGCTGTTCGGCAAAGAAATATAAAAACTTAAATTATGCTTACCTGATAATTTTCTTTTCTTCAGACGGCTGCATTCGTTACTTTTGGGAATTCAGAACCTGGCCACCAGGAGGAGGCAAAGACACAACAGCCTAAGGCTTAAATACCACCCCCACTTCCCTCGTCCCCCAGTCATTCTGCCGAGGGAACAAGGAAAAGTAGGAGAAATATCAGGGTGAAAAAGTTGCCAGAAGAACAAAAAACAAAATTACGGCCGCCCCATATAAAAAGCTGTGGACTCTCCCCGTCTGAAGAAAAGAAAATGATCAGGTAAGCATAATTTAAGTTTTTCTTCATAAAAAGGGAGAGTCCACAGCTGCATTCATTACTTTTGGAAAAACAATACCCAAGCTACAGAGGACACTGAATGCAAAATGGGCGGGTACAAAAGGCAGCCCACTCTTAGGGCACCAAAGCCTGAAAACACCCAAACTCCAGGGGAAAAAAAATGCTTCACCAAAAGCAGAAGAGAAAGGCACAAGTAACTGTCCAACAGTTAGATCCAGCAAGGCCCCTGCTAGAGACTGCTCAGGCCACTATACTCGACCGAGCCAACAACCTCTGAGGAGACAAAGTCCCGCAGACTCTCAGCCCATGAATAAACTCACCCCCCACCAGAAGGATAGGAGCATCCACCTTCTCCGTGAAGAGCAGAAGAAGGACTCAGATAATGGAGTCCGAGGACCCCTAGAACACAAAAGGACTAATGCAATAAAGCAAAAAACCCAAGGGTAACTCCAGAGAGTAACCAAGGATGAAACAGGCCAAAAACAGCGAAACGCCCTAGCAGAACAAGGGAGGAAAATTCCAGACCCCCATCTGCATGGATTCCAGGGAACTAAAACAAGGCTCTGCAAAACTAAAGGGAGAAGGTAGAACCCCTCCCCTACACAGAGTGCTAACTCGCACCCAGAATAGAGCAACCGAATGACAAACCGTCCCCGGGAGCCGCAGAAAAACCAGCATCAGAATATTACGAGTTGTGCGTTAAGGTAAAAAAAGCAGCGTTAAGAGGTCCTAGAACTGCATATTTACGCCCGCTGCTATTACGAGTCTTGAAGGTTTAGGGTCACCGCACACTTCTTTGGCCTTACCGCAAAACGACTTACGTAAACTTCGTAAAGTCTTTTTTCTATGGGACTTCCATAGCGCTGATATTACGAGTCTGTCCTAGGAGGCAAAAAAGTGAGCGGTACACCCTACCCTGTCAAGATCCGTAACGCATTTAAAAGTCTGTAGTTAAGGGGGGCGGAGCCTTGCAGCCGCCATGATCAGTCGCAAAAAAGAGAAGCTCCTCACAATCTTGAGATATCTGGATATTTACCGTGGCATATATCTACCTTTCCTTGCCAAAACAAGGTTTTATGAAAGTGGAAATTAAGCTGAACCGTTTACTACTAAATAATGCCATCATCCCTACTACTAGTGTTATAACAATCTCCAAGAGGTGCGTCACAAGCATGGCACCATAGACTGAAGAAACATCTACATCACCCCCCCCCCCCCCCGGTTTCCCGGGGTTAGCAGGCTAAGGCAGCCGGACTAAGCTAACTACAGTCTGGGCTCACACTAGGGGCTATTCGGAAACAGACTCGCATAGCAGCTTCAATTTGCGGAGTACATAGGGGGACATCCTAGCACACAACATGGAGGTACTAGCAGCTGTGGACACTTGGGAGCGCAATATCAGTAACGCGATTACACAAAGCTACGACCAGCTAAAGAAGGATCTTTGCTCAATAATTCTGGGCATCTCGGACCTGTGTTCCGCTCCTACCCCGAAGCCCTCGGAGGGCTGCCTCAGAGCTGATAGGAACTTTACTTACCCGGAGCTACAGGCAAAGTCTGGCTGGCCTCCCGCTTCCTTCTACAAGGCCCGAGGGGCTGCTGCGTCACAGAGCTCTATCCCTGGCCCTGCGGCCACTGAGGCTAAAGGAGCAGGTCTATCTCACATAAGGGTATCGTCGACCTTTTTCAAGCAGAAATCTGGTGCACACCGCAACTGTGGGGGACAAAATGATCTGTCAACCAGCATTTCTGATTGCAACAAGCCTGGTTTATCACCCCAGAGAAACTCTCTCTCCATCTTGCAGCGTGAGGACATTGATATCCCGAGAGAGCCTGATCTTGCAGGTAACCCTCCACAACAAACCGGTTGCAGTGCCGCGACAAGCCTGGCCTCTCAGATGAACACTGTCGTTGATTATATAAGGATGGGTATCGGATAAAGTAAATAACGGACATGGAGCTCAGGTCTTTTGGCTTGTGACAAGATGGACACTAGTAACTATTTCTAGCTTATACTAAGTCAAGAGTTCTATTATACGTTAGCTACTGCTTCTCTACTATGATATAGATACACATTGTTTGATATATTTCTTAATAGTTTCTATATACAATATCAATGTATAGCACTAGACTAGTGATAGTGTGGTTTAATGCTCACCCTGTTTTTGTTTTGGTCTCTTGATTATTTATATGACTTTTGGAGGTGAATGGAAGACTTATGTATTTCATATTATTTTCTATCAAAGCTTAGGTATACAGGTATGCATATACTCATTTTGCTTGGATCATGTCTAACACATATCTTTAAACTGTCGTAGTACTGAGGTTCATGTTAAGGAGGGTTTTACATATTTTGCTAACTATCCCTATCATCTAAGCTCAAGAGACTGTCCACAGTGAGCTCACAAGGTTCAGTATTGATGTACTTCTATGGAAATGACTCGGCATCCCCCCGCACTGCCAGCGGCCGAGGTAGTGTGACATGCTGAGAAATTTTACATATTTCAAAACAGTAATACATCAGTTTAAATTCCGGTCTCTCTGTGGTTTTAAGTTCAGGGTACTAGATACATAGCTAGCAGCTATTATTACAGATTCAGTATAATATGATCCTACCCATCAGAAAACATAATTAGTTATCAGAGTTCCTTTATCCCTGAAGTAACCCTTGAAACCTAACCATATTTAAGCATTTTAACCCTTTTATTTTTATCTTCTTTTTGCTTTCCACTTCCATACTATTATCACCATTAGTATTTCCATCCTCCCGGACCTAAATAGCCATTGTAAACTAAGGTACATAGGGTAATTCTGGTGTGTGTAGGATATAGTTCTAATAAGATCTCTTGAGACATTATATTTAAACCATTAATTATATAGCATGCTGTTGTTATTACAGAACTAGTTTAGCAGAAGCTTACATGTCAGGTAATATAATTAGCTAATTAAGCTCTTTTATTCCCACAAAAATTCCTAGGACCCAACCATGTTTAAGCACCCCTCCCAGTTTTAATCTCATAATATAGAAGCTTCAACTCCAAGCTTTTGACATTCCAGTACTCACACTATACCAGTTATGAATGGCCCCTATAAATCTATAAACCTGCAAACCTATCTTATGCCTACTATTAGGAGGATATAGTGTTCAGATATTATAGACTCATCAACACCTAGTTACCTATATTCTCTATATGCTGTTTAGCCTGCTATACTTTTTCCTCTATTCTCTTGGTTTATCTTTTATCTTTCCTCTATCTATATATTTTCCCAGGTCCAAGAGTGACCGTGTTGAACATTAATGTACCTCCCCGAGTTTTTCAGTTTGCATAGGTCCAAGAGTGGCCTGTTTTAGCAATTGAGGTGCAAGCATCGCTTATATAAATTAAAAAAGCAGGTTCCATTCACTCAGTTGGGTACAAACCTGTTGTAATTGAGATGACCTGTCCTTCTATATCCTGTTAATTTTGCAGTATAGTCATGTTTAATTTCAGGTCTAAGTGACATTGCCAGTAACTAAAGATATGTCTGCTATATTATTCATTGTACCTTTTACTGTTGTTATTGTTTTGTACAACCTCAATAAAAATTATTAAAAAACAAAAAGTCTGTAGTTAAGAGTTTTATGGTACAACGCTGTAACATAAAACTCATAACTAAAGTGCTAAAAAGTACAATAACACCCATAAACTACCTATTAACCCCTAAACCGAGGCCTTCCCGCATCGCAAACACTATAATAAAATTTTTAACCCCTAATCTGCCGATCTGGACACCGCCGCCACCTACATTATATTTATTAACCCCTAATCTGCCGCCCCCAATGTCACCGCAACCTACCTACACTTATTAACCCCTAATCTGCCGCCCCCAACGTCGCTGCCAGGACTTCGGCCTGGCTTGGATGAAGACTTCTCCCGGTAAGTCGATCTTCAGGGGGTTAGTGTTAGGTTTTTTAAGGGTGTATTGGGTGGGATTTATTTTTAGGTTAGGGTTTGGGCTTGCAAAAGAGCTAACTGCCCTTTTAAGGGAATGCCCATCCAAATGCCCTTTTCAGGGCAATGGGGAGCTTAGGTTTTTAGATAGTATTTTATTTGGGGGGTTGGTTGTGTGGGTGGTGGGTTTTACTTTGGGGGGGGGGTTGTATTTTTTTTTTTACAAATAAAAGAGCTGATTACTTTGGGGCAATGCCCCGCAAAAGGACCTTTTAAGGGCTATTAGTAGTTTAGTTTAGGCTAGGGTTTTTTTTTTATTTTGGGGAAACTTTTTTTTATTTTGATAGGGCTATTAGATTAGGTGTAATTAGTTTAAATATCTTGTAATTTGTTTATTATTTTCTGTAATTTAGGGTTTGTTTTTTTAGTACTTTAGCTAATTTAATTTCATTGATTTAATTGTTGTTAATTTATTTAATTATAGTGTAGTGTTAGGTGTTAGTGTAACTTAGGTTAGGTTTTATTTTACAGGTACTTTTGTATTTATTTTAGCTAGGCAGTTATTAAATAGTTAATAACTATTTAATAATTATTCTACCTAGTTAAAATAAATACAAACTTGCCTGTAAAATAAAACTAAATCCTAAAATAGCTACAATGTAACTATTAGTTATATTGTAGCTAGCTTAGGGTTTATTTTATAGGTAAGCATTTAGTTTTAAATAGGAATAATTTAGGCAATGATATTAATTTTCTTTAGATTTATTTAAATTATATTTAAGTTAGGGGGTGTTAGGGTTAGGGTTAGACTTAGATTTAGGGGTTAATATGTTTATTTTAGTGGCAGCGACGTTGGGGGTGGCAGATTAGGGGTTAATAAGTGTAAGTAGGTGGCGGCGACATTGGGGGCAGCAGATTAGGGTTTAATAAATATAATGTAGGTGGCGGCGATGTTGGGGGCAGCATATTAGAGGTTCATAAGTATAAAAACTCGTAATACCAGCGCTGCATGTAAGTGAGCAGTGAGACAAAACTGCTCGTTAGCACTGCACAGCTCAAAATGAAAAGCTGGTAATCTAGCCGATAGTCTTCCTGTTGCAAAAAGGTGGTTTAAGCGAACACAAGTCGCCAACCCTAGCTACCAAGCTAGTAAACTGCACAGGACCGACTACAGAAGAAAAACTCCAAGTAGTGCAGAACAACACCTTCCTAAGAAAAGCAAGAAGGAAGGACAGTACCCATAACCAGCAGGAAGAACTACCTGCGGAGGAGCTTCCCACCTAAGGAAGGCTCACAAGATCTTTCTATGATACACAGATAAAGATCAACAGATCAGACAGATCCCTGACCCCCACTCCAGGTAATGGACCCAGCACCAAAGCAACTGGTAATGTCCAAAAAGACAGAGGGATTAACAATTCCCTGCACCACCAAGACCTTCAGGAAGGAAAAAGGAGAGGATCCAGCCCCCCCAAAAAGAGCTCGGGTTCCAGAACCCAGTCCCAGCTCCCTTCCCGAAGACTAATGACACTCCCAAAAGGAGACCCTCTACTGAAACTACAGCAATGGCATGTCACAAGAAATCCAGCCCTTCACCTGACATCCTGCATGCAAGGCAGGGGAGACAACCCCACTGAACAGAAGAAAAAAGGACCTCCAAGCACCAGGTGGATACTGTGGAATGCCAAGTCCACCCCAAAGGTATGGGAACAAAAAACAGAACAGCTCACCCGCACACAGGTATGGAGTGTAAAGCTGTAGATGGATTCACAAAGGTCAGATACCGAATGAAAGAACCATCCGGCCACTACGGTCGGCCCAGCAGGAATGTGAAATTATTTGATAAGAGAGAGAAAAAATGGCCCATAGGAATAGAAGATGCCCCGGAACCAGGAAACTGGGCTGTCCCAAACCAGTCCCAAGGGATCTGGATACAGAACCCCAAAAGTCCAGACAAGGACAAGGGACAAAAAAGCCCAGACACCCAGAGCAGGCTTTAAACAAACTAGTATCCCCTGAGAAACCCCAGGGTTACCCCATCTGTAGCAGACCTTGCCCCACATGCGATACAATCACTGTCAAATCTAAGCCTTGGACGCTGAACTCTCACAAAATATCCCAGACACAGAGTGATTTAAGACCACAGCGGGATTCAAACTCCCAACCTAAAGGGTGCTAGGCAATGATGAAAGCCAAACAGCTACTCTGGTTGACCTCTAAAGGCTCTAAGGACAACACCCACAAAGTCCAGAGACTAAGGTAAACGTACAAGAGAACAGAGCTCAAACCTAGAAAACTGGATTGAGAAGGTAACAATAGTCTCCAAGATCCTCTCAGGATCAACTTCCCGGAAGCACCTACAGCTCGAGGATTAACAAATGAATGATTATTCTAACCCCTGGCGGATGAAAACCCAAACGCTTAACCAGGGGCAAACACCCGGAAAAAAGGAGACCACATAATCTGCCAAGCTCCAAAGTTATGGGAGCAGACGAGATCCTGGAAGTAGAACAAAGACCAAAAGGCCCAAACTTCTTGAAACTGATGACCAGAAGGCCAGTCTCAAGGAAAAGGGACAAAAGTCCAAACAGCCTCGACCCGAAGGAAGAGGCACCGTCATCAAGGAACAGAGTAAAAGAGGACAATCCCATAGGAAGTCTCAAAGGAGCAGACAAAAAAGCGTCACCAGAACCTGGCACCACGGATTTCCATGGATCCTCAGAACCTCAGACCCACTATGGGAAGGAGAAAAAACTCTAGCACCTGAACCAAAAGAACCCAGGAGCCTACAGTACGCCTTAGCAGGATCCAACCTCGGAACCCTGCCAGCTAAACATGGATAGGATAATAAGGACTGAGCACAATCCTTTGATGCCCAGGAGATAAACGAGGACCAGCCTGGCGTCTCTGAATGAAAGGCCACCTCTAACTTGTAACGAAAAAACAAGAAAACGAAACTCCAACAAGAGTGAGCCACTCGGTACCCCAACCGGACCAGCCAGGTATAACGGGCACCACATGTCTGATATAGACCCTAAGGGACAGAAAACTAGTACCCAACCAGGACAAGCCTGAAACATAGGGCACCCAAGGACTGTCCAAGGCCACAGAAAGTCGTAACCCTAGAGGGGATAGACAAACGGTAAACATAACAATGTCCTAACTTTACATATAACTTCTGCAGAAGTGTCAATGCGACCAAAAAATCGCTAGTATCAAATTCCAGAGAAGAAATTGATTCCAAAGGAAAAAAAATTATAACAGACATGAGCTTTCAAAATTAACTTAAAGGGATATTCCAGCCAAAATTGGAAACCACATGGGTGCATTTCGGTATTGGACAGAAGCAATTTTGTAATATACGTGCATTAGCAAAAATGCTTCTAATAAAAGCTATAGCTGTTTCAAAAGTATATTTAAGTCTGCACCGTGCACCAGAATTTTAAACACACTTGTTCGGAGAGCCTAAGGTGCTTGTACTATCTGGTAATGACTCAATTTAATTGCTGACATGATACAAGTGAAGCATAGCTAGATATTTTCACTGCACCCACATTTTAAAAAATGCAGCTGCTCAGATCATCAGAGCAGCTGCATTTTTTAAAATGTGGGTGCAGTGAAAATATCCAGCTATGCTTCACATGCACATGCAGAGAGAAATGCTAACACTAAAACAGTTATAACTCTTAATAGAAGCATTTTTTCCAATACATGTATATTGCAAATATGTTTCTATTCAAAGATGCAATAAATCTTTGTGTATTTATATTTTGACTGGATTGTCCCTTTAAATACATCCTAACCGGATCAAAATAAAAGAGGGCAACACCCGCAGGTTAACGCCGAAGAAGAACTGAAACACTAACAGGACCATCCGGTCAGAGATCCAATTCTCCCGAAGCTCAAAACTGGAATAAGATACCCTAAAGAAAAAAGGTCATTTCATACTCTTCGCAAGAAGTAGAATCTGAATCAGAGACATCCGTCTCCAAAAAAATCAGAATCCTCCATAACTTGGATAGAAATTATTGATAGAAAAAATAAAAACAGCACCTTACACCTCCAATGGCTGGGGCACTCACCACCTCCTATGACCCAGACAACTAGCGAAACAGACTCTCTCCTTCGCCACACGTCAGGAATACGGAAATGGAAGCTAGGGATGTGATCACGCCTAGTCACAAGGTACACCGTGCAGGCCAAAATAAAGCACCACAAGGGCCGTGCAGCCTGGCAAAAAAGGCTGTTATGTTCCGATATAGCCACGAGCCCAAGCAATACTACACATTAGCAGATATTAATCACATAACAAACATGATTAAAGTCCCCCCTGTTTAATAACCCCCCCTCAGGAGATATTAACCCTTGATTCCATAAGATAAAGGAGTCCCACTGAGACCCTGCTTTTTTGTTTACATTACATTTCACACATAGAAGTAAAATGAAACGATCTTACCAGAATCTACGCCGTGGAAAAGGAACACGGCCCTTCAAGTGTGACAGATAGTAGCGTCGCTTCTGACATGGACTTGAGTGAACAAAGCAGGCAGCGAAACTCGTCAACGCTGATTGCTAAGGAACTGTTAATATGAGTCAGGATTGTTTCACAGAAAAACTCTCCCTGCATCTCCGGATTCTAACTTTCATCCATGCTCTCACTGAGAGGCTGACAGCACTACTTAAAACTCCAGTCCCATTTCAAAGAGTAGTACCCTCCATAAGAGACTATCTTTAATCTTTCTACACTTCTCTGCCAACCTCCAGTGACGAAATGCAAAGAATGACTGGGGGATGAGGGAAGTGGGGGAGGTATTTAAGCCTTTGGCTGGGGTGTCTTTGCCTCCTCATGGTGGCCAGGTTCTGAATTCCCAAAAGAAATGAATGCAGCTGTGGACTCTCCCTGTTTATGAAGAAAATACAAACAGCAAACATTATACTTCTATCTTGTCTTTCTTGCACCATAATATATTATGTAATATGTACTTACTATATTTTCTACGCATGCTGTGAGTATTACAAAATCAAGGAGGAATGGAGACACTATGAACTAGCCAGAGGGTGTCAGATTTGCCAGGGGCTATAGACGTTTTAAAATACAATACCAATGTATTCATTTTGAAGAAGAAAAAAGATATAAAATACAAAGAGACCTTGAGAGACCTCAATAACAGTAACTGTATGAAAAATAACAGCACACAAACTGAAAAGTGATACAGCAATGAATTATGGCATCCAATGTAAATTCTCAACAAAATGAGATGCTACTTTCCAGAACCTGAAAAACAGTAACCAAAGAGCTTCTTCAGTTATCTATACAGAGGTTTTCTTGTTATCACTATACACAAATATTCCAATTCTCCTTTGGTCTAGTGTTTGTTCTCCACTCAAATGAAAGCTGCAATCACTTGTTGTATGAACATACATATAAGACTTGGGGGCTGATTTATAAAGTTCTGTATGGAGCCTTCAGGCTCGACGGAAACAGAAGTTTCTTGTCCGCCTGCTCTGAGGCCGCGCATGGCCGATTGGCCACAAATCTGCAGGGGGCGGCATTGCAGAAGGGGTTTACAAGAATGCAGCGGACATGATACGCTACATCGTATCATGTCCGCTCGCACTATGATAAATCTACCCTAAACATCAGGTCACCTGATCCATCTCAATTCAGGACATTCAAATTAGTGAAAAAAAATATTTGGGCTCTCTACAAAAAGGAGTTCCAGGAATCTACCAGATGTTTTAATGTTCCACATAGATGTGAGAATTCTCCAGTGACATCACACAGCAAATACGTAGAACAGATAACAGGTTTCCCTCTGTCCAATGTATGTGCATCTAGAGTAACTTGCTATTTTGCAGTCAATCTAAGTAAGATCTCGTTGGCTTTGAAGCAAGCAATGTGGCTTATTAACAAACTTTCCTAATCATCTGCAATCCTCTATTCTTCTCTTACGTACATACTGCTTATTTATTCTACTTGTAACGTTTATGCAACTGTATGTTTATGTCGTTTCTTCCTTTTTTTATTTCCCCTTGGACTTTAAAAAACATAGAAATAGAGACACCCTACTTATGTAATAAAATAAAAACTGTCAGATAGACATCTCTATTATGCATAAAAATATGTTAAAAATAGTTTTGGATGGAAAAAGGTTAACTTGTTTATTTTGATTTCAAGTTGTCATGTATGTGAATGACTGTGTATAATTAAGTCCTTACCTCTTAATTGTTAGACACTGACAGTGACATATCTTACATGTTTTTTCAGTAGAGGAACAGTTGCTTTACACACAAAAACACTGTGCTAAATTAAAAATGACCTTAGTGTCTATTGTGTCCCATTAAACACATCACTTTTGTTTTACTTTTTCCTTCATAATGCTGATCAGCCTCCTTGAAATGAGTATATTCCTCGAGAGCTATCTATGAATAAAGCCTGGTGAGGGCACCAGCATATAAGCACTGCCCTCAAGTACTAACCTGTCGAGTATTAAAGGACAGCAGAGTGCTTTGGACCTGCCTCCCTGTCTGACTTTATGATTGAAGGTCAGACATTTTTGGAAGTAATGGGAAATGTCACCATGCTAACAAAAAACAGCAAATTAGCACCACATTTTGCTGGGATTTTGTGGGATTTTATTACAACTATGGAGACATCATATTTTGCTTGTCTCACAATGTTACTGCTTACTGCAGAACTTCAAAACAACAAACAACATAATAGTAATAGCAACAGGTTAGAAAAGGTAACCAATAAAGAGGAAGACTATTCATGGTCGAGTAAATTCAACCAATTCAGCTGTGATATATAGTTAATACACTGTAGAAACAACCAGCATCCCTAGTATTTCATTTTGCTGCTTGCTGCAGCTAAGTTGAGTAATTTATTACACCCAATTTTTCATTGTAGTCTATTTTAGCCATTTTAATTTCCATATTGTTATTATATTAACTATAGAATTTTTATTGTTTTTTAATTTTGACTAGCCTGTCCCTTTAATGTATTACTTTTGGTTTAGTTTACTTCTTTTATACACATTTATTTCTTCAAAATGTTATCATTCCTCTTACCCCCTTTCCCTCTCTTCCCTCATCCACTTCTTTAATTTTTTTCAACCTGTCCTCTACTTCTCCTACCTGCTCTGAGCCCTTGTCTCCATTGTCCTGCCTCTCCACCTACCCTCCTGTCAGCTTCTGCTCACAGACATTGGGGCAGATTTATTTATATGTGAGGCGAGGACTTCCATCGCTAGGATAAACAGTATAGGGGAAAGAGGGCATCCCTGCTGTGTGTCGTCGTGAATGTGGAAGGGGCTAGATAACATCCCATTGGCTTTCACTTTGGTGCTAAGTTGGGAGTACCAGCTGAAAATTTATTTTATTAGTTTGGGTCCAAAGCCGATTGTTATTAGAGTTGCTGACAAAAAAAGCTAATTAGTTCTATCAAATTCTTTTTCAGCATCAGTAGCTATGAGGCACCTAAGAGAGAAGGAGACATTGACACCCTCCTAGCTAAACGTGAGGTGTTCTGGATTTTCACTCTGAGAAGCAGAATACCCCATGGTTTAAATGTCAAATATGACCTTATTAATTTTTGGGAATAATGTTTTTAGGCATCTCTATGGCAACCTATGTACTTACCCTATATATAACATAATATAGATTTAGTGATTATTATGCCTATATTATCTATGTCCAATTTCACCATTGTATATTCAGGTCTGTCAGAGCACTTTTGCTTTATTTCTGCAATTACCTGACTGTCTAATCTGTCCAAAACATGCCAGGGTCAGGTTCACATTATCATAATACATGGTAATATATTTCCCCATTTGTGTACTCTGTATGTGCCTTGGACAGGTTTTCTCAAATTTATATATTGGTCAATTGTGTTTGTGTGTGTGCGTTTTTTCATGTGTGTGTATATGTATATATATATATATATATATATATATATATATATATTGACTGTTTTTCTAGATGTGCCTGTAGTATTACAATACAACTTTCTTTAGTATTAGTTATTTGTATACCTTTATATAACATTATAATGCAAACCTTGTGTTTATATATCGCTTTAAACATCCTGCAAAATTGCTTTATATGAAAAGTATCTAATTATGTTAACACATAGAAATGATTCTATGCTCAAGCCCTCTTGTTTATGCTCATCCTTGGGTGTTATACTTTAGCCTATGCAGTGTTTAGGGTTAATTTTCTTATTGTTCAGCATGTGAGGGTGTGCTTTCTATTAACTGTTTTAACCAATTAGAACCTGTATACTCCTTTTTATTCACCTTGTAAGGTGTAGCACCTTAGGTTATGATTACAGCGTAGCGCCAAAACATATCAGCCACTTGGTGCTTCGCCCTCCCATGCACTTTGTACCTGTAACTGCAGATGGTTTGGATTTTAATCTCTGATGTTCAATAAAGAATTATTTTATTCAAGCAAGACCGCCTCCTCAGCTTTATCTACCTTAGTAGCTATGAGGACAGATTTAATGTTGTCAAATTTGGCATGTGCTGTCAGTGTAAGGGCTCTAATCGTATTATCTCTAGCTTCGCGTCGTGGAACAAATCCCACTTGGTCTGTATGTATAATGTCGTTGAGGATAAGGTTAATATATAATATATCTATGATATTGCCTAATATTTTAATGTTCATATTTAAAAGAGAGATAGGTTGATAACTGCTTGGGTCATCCTGTGGTTTATTCGGTTTCAGTATAACCATAATATGGGCAGCTAAAGAGTCAGGAGAAAGTTTTGAGTCGTCATATAAAGTTTGAAATAGTGCTAATAAATGTGGGGCTATAATCTCTTTAAAAGTTTTATAGTAAAGATTGGTGAAACTGTCAGGGCCTGTACTTTTACCCGTAGGGAAGTTTTTTATTACGTTTAGAATTTCAGTCAGGGTGATGGGTTTTTCCAAGTCTGCGGTTTGGGTTGGAGTTAATTTAGTTAGCTCAGCATCCTCTAGGTATTGTGTCATGTTAGCTAAGTGTTCTGGGGAGTTATCTTGCTTAAGATTATATAAATGTTTATAGAAATCACTAAATTGTTCTGCTATAGCTCTACTATCATATATGGGCAGTTTATGTATATGTGTAAGAGTTGATCTGCTTTTTAGAGCTCTTGCAAGTAGAGGGCCCGAGCCCTTGCTCCCATAGAAAAATGTTTTCTTAAGCATGAAGGCTTTCCTTTGTGCCTCCTTATATAGAATGGAGTTAAGCTCAGATCTGATGGCTGTGAGAGAGGCTAGAACTTTGGAGTCTTTGGGTGTGTTTTTATGTTGCATTTCCAGTGAGTGTAATTGTGATGTGAGTGAACATACCCCAGTGTTGTATGATTTTTTAAGAAATGCCTTGTGCTTTATACATTCTCCACGCAAAACCGCTTTATGAGCTTCCCACACCATGAGGGGAGAGATGTCTGGTGTAGTATTACTTTGGAAGTATTCCTGTAAGCGAGCCGTTAAAGCATGTAAAGTGGGGGGTAGTGCAGTAAATAATTGTCTAGTTTCCATATTAACGGGTGTATCAGTGAGTTCGGCCACTCCATTGAAAGCAAAATCACGGAGTGGTCAGACCAGACCGTTGGGCCTATATCAGTGTTTCTAAGGTGGGAGAAGCTGGATTAATCAATAAACAGGTAGTCAATTCTGGAATAAATGGACCATGGGTGGGAGTAAAATTAGTAGTTTTGCTGTTTTGGGTGTTGGACCCTCCAAGTGTCAATCAAACCTAATTGTTTAATGCAATTATTTACTGAGTTAGGTGGGCGTGTATTTGTTCGTGGGTTGTGGGAAGAGGAATCTAGAGTGGGGTTCATGGTTACGTTGAGGTTGCCTTCTAGAATAACTGTACCTTTACGGGATTTTTGAACTAGCGATAATAGGCGTTTGATAAAATGTGTCCTATTAGAGTTAGGCGCGCAGAGGCGTAACTAGAAACCACAGGGCCCAGGTGCAAGAATCTAAGAAGGGACTTCCCCATCCCCCCCCCCAAAAAAAAAAGTGAATTTGATACATATCTTTTTTTTTTACATTTAACACAGAAAAAAATGTGAATCAGATTACATGTCTGCAAAAGAAGGTACCCTGTGCCCACAGTCTGTGAGATGGTCTGACCCTCTATTACTGTATATAGTGACACTGTTTACCTGCCCCAGTACTTTATAAAGTGACCACAGTAGTCTGTGACATGGTCAAGCCCCCCGTACTGTATATAGTGGTACTGTATAGACTGACACTGTTTACCCCCCCCCCTGCCCCTCCATGCTGTAGTAACAAGGTCTGTAATTTGCTGGTTTCACAAACATACACACACACACACACATACATGCATAAATACACACACAGTCACATACATACATACACACATACACACACACACACACATAAACACCAATGGGTAACACAGAAACACTAGCCCCTGTAGTCAGAGACACTAGTGAAGCATCATATCACATGATATCAGTGCAGGCAGTGGCAGGTCAACGTTTTTTATTGTTTTTTTTTTTTTTTTAAGCTGCAATTGCGACCTCTGCACCCCCTGTAATTTCGTCCCTGCAGGCGAGTATACATTAACTAAAATTATTGGTCTGTTAAATATTAGCCCTGTCAATATTAAGATTCGTCCATCAGTGTCGGAAATAGAGTCAAGCAACTAGAAGGGTACATTACGATTAAAAAGAATCCCCACTCCATTTCTTTTGTTTTCATTGGAGTTAAAAAACTGGAAAGTCTCTAGATGAGAGTTTGGGTTCTGATGCTTTGGGAAATGTGTTTCCTGTATGAATATAATGGAACTTTTCTGTTTAGAAAATCATCTCAGTGCAATGGACCTTTTGGTGGGAGTGTTAAGACTCTTGGCATTATGTGAAATATTGTATAATGATCTAGTACCCATAGTGATGGATGTGGGGTATGCTATGACTAAGGGTGAGTAGAGTATCTTACCTTTGAAGTGATCGAAAGCCTGGTGAAAGTGCTCTCCCTCCCCAGGGGCTCGAAAAGAAAGGGAAAGAGCATGCTGCGTGACCTTCTCTCCATTATCTAAAACAAATGGCAATTTGTGATATTTACAAAGAATGAGAAAACAACAATAAAGCAAAAAAATAAAACATGAATAAGACACATTTGTAAACCTTAAATAATACCCCAACCGGGGGTATCTGAACAATGGACTAGTCCCACGAGAGAACCAAGTGGGTAATCCAATAAATGTTTGAGGGGGGTTTAGCAGTGTTAACAATTAAAAAATTGCAATAGGGGTTTATATAACATTTTATAAGTCAGCAAGTTATTCGGCCCCATTGGGCCTAAGTTGGAGTAGCAAAGAAGAGAGTAGCACCATCTCATTGTGGGTCTGTGGAGGGAGGATTTGGTTGCTTAGAAGTAGTTGTTGAAGTCTTGCCTTTCTTGGAAACTGTGGTCCACTGCTGGCATTGCGGTTTAGGTTGGGTGTTCATAGATTTTGGATTGTCGAAAGCAGTCTCATCTTGTTGTGGAAGAGTCAGTTGTGAACTATGCAGTTGTGTGCAGAAATTCATGAGGTCTTCCTGATCTCTGTAGGTGACTTCTTTGTTATCTTTGAGGACCTTCAGAGAGAAGGGGAAGACCCAGCCATAAGGAATATTTAGGTTTCTTAATGTGATGTGAGGAAGCAAACCTTCTTTCTCCTGGCTAGGGTATAGGGACTGAGATCAGCGAACACTTGTAGAGAGCCTCCATTTTTTTTTTTATTGGTGTTTAATTCCTGGCTGCTGCCATTATTCTTTCTTTATCTTTGAAACTGTGGCAGCTAAGTACCACATCCCTTGGTGGGGCTGAGGCGGTTGGTTTGGATCTCAGGGCTCTGTGTATTCTGTCCAAAGAGATGCTTACGGCCTTCTCACTATCTAGTAGAAGTCGGAATAGGTCCTGCATGTATTGAAGCAATGCTGCTGGAAGTATGTTTTCAGAGATCCCTCTTGATTCTCAGATTCTGGCATCTGCCATGGTTGTCTAAGTCCTCAACCTGCAGCTGCAGCTGTGTAATTTCAATGGCTTGCTGTTGGATTTGTATGTTAGTCAGATTAGATGATTTCCTCAGCGTGTTCTTCAATTCCCCAGGTCTGTGATGTCTTTTTTGATGTCTGCTAGGCCATCTCTAATTGATTGACTGACCTGAGACATAAAGGAGGCAAATTCCTCTTTAGTTGGTAGAAAACGTAGATCGGCCCTGGTCAGAGAGTAGTCATTGTCAGGTTGTGAGGGGATCATACCCTCATCATTATTGCTGATGTCTGACTGAGGAGATCTTGGCAGTGGAAAAGTGGTTGGTTCCACTGTTTTGAAATAAGAGTTCATTTTAGAACTTGATACTGGATTTGTCTTGCTAGCTTTATCTGCTTTTTATGGGCGTTTGGAAGCCATAATAACACGTTTTGAGTGTGGTAATAGGTGAGGAGGATGTTTGCGAATTCACAGGAGCAGGTGTATGATCTTTAGGAGTTAATAATTGAACCTTGTAAGCTTTTTAATGAAATGGGTAAAGTACCCAGTAAGGTATGAAGCAAAATGTTCAGCCTACTCCACTTCTCTTTTTATTAGTTCACTATTTACTGTAGGGAAAGTAAAGCCTTCACCTCAGTGGAACTGCAAAGTGTGTAAAATAAATGAGGTCTGTGGATCAGCTAAAGGATTGTTTAAGAGATAAGTTCAGCTGCTACAAGCAGGCCACTGTCAGCTCCGTAGTGGGACACTTGTACTTGTGTAATGTTATTTCAGCTGCGTCGCAGTGAGGCCTCTGATATTTTTCGGGCATTTTTTTTTTTTTTAATGAGCCTGTGTGAGTTTGCCGCTATTTGCAGCTGTATATAGAGGACAAGTGCCACTTACCAGTTCCCCCGGCAATCCGGAGGGTACCTTCTGTGGTAAGCAAGTTTAGAGTTGCCTGATGAGGTGCCTGTTGCTGGTTCTGCATGCTTCCTAAGCTCTTTTCCTATGTAGGAGGACAGATCCGTTCACTGCTCCTCCCCGGGTGTACTCCTTCAATTCCTTGAGCTTAGTGAGGATGAGCTGCTCTCAAGAGGTTCCCGAGTCTCCTATCCCACTCTCAGGAGTGTAGCTTCACAGAGCTTCAGTAGAATGTTCTGCATAAATATAATCAATGTGTTCATAGAGATTAACTGGTCAGAATTTAGGAATATTTTAAATTGAGATTAAATATTAATTTTTATAATAATTTAATCGTCATCATTTCTAGATATCTCAATAGCATTTTGGAATACACTAAAGAGATTATATAATGTTTCACTGGGGTGTATTGATAAGATTCTGCTATATTAATTGGAGATATTGCTGATGATAATTTTATACTACTATTAATTATTAATATTCATAATCACAATACGCAACACGTTGGTGGCAACTGCTGCTAATCAATACATCTACATTACTGTAGGCTCAGCTGTAGATCATTATTCTTTACACATTGATATATTTGGTAGTAAAGTAGAATTTTTTTTTTTTTAATTTAGCAATATTAAAAAAAATATATAATAACTTTTTTTTCCTTTTGTTAAAATTGTATTGGCGTTTTAAGTTAATTAAATACTAAGCTAAAATCACGTCTATCACTAGAAGTGACTCAAATGAATCTGTACACAGTATTGAAATATGTTTTCCACGATTACCCCTTACTAAGGCAGACTCCCTTAAAATTTACACTATCGGCCACATCAAAAATAGATTTAATATTTCAGGTAAATTCAACGATTATATTGATATGCTTACCACTAAGGCCAAAAATATCGCTGTTGAAAATAGAGCGTGGAATGAAACAAGTGAATTATTCCAAGAATTATTAAAAATTAATCAATGAAAGAATTCTAAAAAATGGGATGAGAAAATAATCAAATCTTGGCCGTTGATAATATGCATTAATGACAAACTGTCCACTCACCTTATAGAAAAGGAATAGCAATTACAGCGGCTAAAAGATGAAATTCGCTCATCACGCAAATGCGAAGAAAATTTAGAAATAGCCCAAAATGGAATTGTTAAACTTAAACAAGTCATGGCCGCCTTATATAAACATAACCAAAAATTAATCATTAAAATAAAAAGCTTAAATGAGCAACTCAGCAATAATAAGCCCCCCTCCATTAGTGATGAAATAATGAGAATAATACAGAGATTATGAAATCCTTAAAAAAATCTGTGAGAAGTGAGATCAAAAGCATCAGGGAAGAAATTAAACAAAAGACCCCAAATTGCTCAGAAATATAATTCCCAAATAGGCAGCCACCTAATGTTTTAAATGCGGGAATTTCTACACTTCAGAGGAAGGGGACAGTCATTATAGTGAGCCAGAGGGCAGAGCCAGCTACCCAGATAGCCCATATAATATTAATACACATAAGGGATCTCCCCGTAGTAAAAATAGGACAGATAGGGAGGGCTCCAGCCCATACAATAAGGTCCCTAGGAGAACCCAAAATCTACCGCATAAAGTGTATGACACCCCTAAGATAATTAAATTCTTAAACAGTGCAGTACCTTTATTTTCCAAATAGGACCATTTCTATAATCGACCACTTAGAGGCCTATGAAAATTATTTGTCTATATTAAATGTTAATAGTGAGCAGTCTAAAATTTAATTTCTGCCATGGGTATTTGATGGAAAACACCGGAAATGATTTGCTTCACTAAAGCTATCAATATCCATTCTTGGAGTGAAACAAAGCAACAGTGTAAAAGGGAATTCGGGCAGTAAAGCCGCTATATACAATTTGAAATGTGGCGCAAATCAAAGCCCAATTGAATTCCTTTCTACACTAAAAGGAGCTTACTGCATGACCAAAAATGAACCCAAATTTGATGGCTCAGAATTTTTAAATTGACTTTATGAAGCATTTACCCTCACACATCAAAGTAAATCTGGCTAGAGACTTTGATGATAACTGATTATTGGATTGGCTTATCAGAGAGAGTACAAAATTATACTACATTTAGCAGTCCAGTGAACAAGGGGTTAAAAGAGACACAAGGCCAAATACTAAAATAGTGGCCGAAACTAGGGTGTCACCGAGCCCCTAAAATTTTTAATCCAAAAAGAAAACGTATGCAGAAGTGCCAGAGGAAACCAGCCTTCCCCACAAAGTTTTGAGTCTGCCCCTCCCCCTCCAAGGGCTGACGGGCAGAGTCCACAGGGTGATAGAAGGGAATATACTCAAAATGGGGGGCATACCCACATAAATAGGTATCCCCAAAGAGACAAATACCCACAAGGTAATCAGTATCACCGTAGAAGTAGATACCCAAAGAGGCGCAGAAACTCTTAAGATAATCAGACACCCCAATTAAAAAGTGCACCCCAGGATTTTAATGTCAGACAAGTTGAACCCCAAAGCCAACCACGTCAAGATAGATACAATAGCTATGATTCTGAGGGATCACAAGGATGCAGGAATCACTACCCTGGGGCATCAAAAAATCGGTTCATGGGTAGAAATAGCTTGTATAATCGAGTAGGTCAACTAGGTACCTAACTAGCTAAATTATCTGAACAGTTTTCTAATATGAGCCAAGCTCAGCAACCTAATAATCCTTTTTTAGGAGTACCGCCAGTGGCCAACAGTGCGCCACAGGCACAAGCATAAATACTCATATATTATCTGGGGGGAGAGAAATACCAAAGGGGATACCAAAGGGAATAATGAATGTTAATAATGATACTAATCAAATTCTCTCCCTACAGCCCAGCAATGGAAGGCCTGCCTTTGATGACAGGTGTCCCCAGCCTAGAAGTATTAATGACTATCCTCTTTTGCAGTTCTCCCTAAGCCTTTTTCCCACAGGTGGATGTGCAGAGCAGTCCTCATCTGGAGAAGTAAGCCCTGACTGCGATGCAATATGCAGGGAACCCGTTATCCCTATTACAGAGGAGGCGGTGGGTAAGAATTATACTGTATCAGGTAACGTGGCTGATTCAGGTAAATCGTGGCAAAGTCCCCAAACGTTTAAACATGATAATTTTTTTTTTTTTTTTTTTTTTTTAATTTTTTTATTGAGGTTGTAAATATTATACAGGCAAATAATATCTCAGTTTCATAAGCACAGGAGAATCACAATACAATGTACATACTAAACGTCAAAATAAACATATAGTTAGCCTCCCAAATATGTAAATAACAGTTAACCTCAGGTTTTCAATTAAGGATTATCCCCTTTAGATATGGTATAAATGCAGATATAATGATTTCCCTCAATGGAAAATAGAGGCCTCTCTTGGGCCCCCTGAAAAGTGGTTTAGATCAGAGTAGGGAAATTTAGGGGATAAGATAAAATAATAAAGTGGGCCACTTTTGGACCCTAAATGGAAACAAATGGCTTGTATGGATGCATACTAACTGTAGGTTTAAGATATTTTGGGAACTTTTAAATTGGACACAACATAACATTCTAACCAGCTATAATAGTATTTGAATCTTCCAGTAATTATAATATGGTTTATAAAGTACACTCCTAAAATAGTTGGAAGAGGGAGCAGTCAAAAGGTCTGCCTGCTATGAACAAATATGCTGTGAGGCTTCGATACTGAGGTCCTCAGCCTAATAAATAACGTTCATGTATATACACACAGACGACTTTAAGGACTATGGTCTTTCACAACAAGGTCCTATGAGCTTAAGTCTATATGGGGAGAAAGGTGAAGGTCTATTAGTGCCCAGTAGCTACATTTCATAATAAAGGATAGGTCAATAGTAGTATTAAGAATATAGCTTGGATGGGTGTATGCTTCTGTGGCCTTAACCGGTCTCAGACTAAAAGATTACGTTCCATCCAGTAGGGTTTGTCTAGATATCTACCCCCTCATAATGCAGAGAAAATTCAGTAAACTAAATGATCCCACCCCGCCTCGGCCGCTGACGGAGCGCAACCATAAGTGAATATATCAGTAGAATACTCTGCAGATTAAATTGTGCCTGATAATCAGGGTAGCATATTTAAAAATACAAAAGGGTGATTGACATTAGTATATATGAACTAGTTAAACCACCCAGGGTAGTCAGTAGCTTATAAGTAATTATTGGAGATACCCATGTCAGATTGGGTCAGTTGTTTAACTAGGGGCATTACTACATCAGGCCCAGTCTAATCAGGAATGTTGTTGAGCTAAGCTGATAATGGACCTTCCTTTTCTTGTAACATTTAGTAGGAAATACTGTATACCCTTTTCAAGGATAAGTTTAACCATAATGCCACTACACCCTTTAGTCACTGGTATAACCTTTTGATATTTAACTACCCATTTTCTTTCTCTAAAGTGGGTATCCCTTTATGTAAAGGGATGAAACAGACAGTTGATAATAGGATCATGCATTAGTATATATGAACATAGGCAATATGAATACAATCTTAATTATCTACATAGCCAAAAGGGTTACTGATTACAAACTTATAGAAATGAAGCACAACATATTTGAACTTTACAGCAGAACAGACTTAGCCTTGGACAACCTGAGAACATCGGAGTGAGAAGTCTGAAAGCATCTAGATAAAAACAATAAACAGATGGGTGAAACAAGATGCCTAGCAGCACTTTACCTAAGGGGCTTAAGCAAATATTAGAAATAGGGTGACCAATTAAGGGGCGTTGTATGGCTATTATTCATTACTCAGACGAAAAGTTATCGTGCAATTAATAGCTCTTCAATGTGTTATGCTAATGGAGATTGCGCTTAAGAATAACAAGCGTTCACTATAGAGTCATTCCATTTCTACAAAAACAGCCCTGGGATTTGGATACGAGTCCTTACTGCTTGCTCAGCCCACTCCATGGCGGTCATCCTGGATAACACTCACTTGGGCATAAGGTCCTGAGCAGAAGAGTCGCAGCAGTAGAAAGATTAGAGCTCCTAATCGGTCTGTTCCCACCGGGCTGCAGCTGTCAGCAGTAGCAATTTGCTCACCACCCATCGTTTCTTCGATTCCCATTAAAGGTGGATATAGGCAAGTGGGATAGATCTCCCGGAACAAATAGGGAGACTCGAGTATTGTATCTCTGAAATTGAGCTGTCTACGTTTGTTGGCTTCAGCAGCTGCTCGTGTATCCGGCAGGGAAGCAATCTCTCTAGGTAAGTTGAAAGGCAGTTTTTCTTGCCCCTTTACAATGCCCAGCAGCTCCAGGGATACCGATGGTTTTACGCTGCTAGTCTGGAGTCTTGGTACCACATGGCTCTCAATCAGGGGTTCCCGGGTGAGAGAGGGCTTTCTGATACTGTTGTTTACTTCACCCACCTGATTGCCAGAAGGGGAAATCGCTGCTTCAGACGGTCTTAGCTTAATAGGTGTTGACATGTGAGAAGGTGCCTTTATTGATCAATCTGTAGTTAGCAGTGCAAGCCCTTCTTTAGGTCGTGCTTTAAACAGGAGTCTGGATATCTCATCCTCCAGGCTCCGGAAGTGGTCTTGCAGGAGTCGGGTCACCTCACGCTCCCATCTATCTATAGCGTCCATTGTAAATGTGAGCTTGTAACACGGTCCGTGTCTCAGTGTGTAGCTGGTTCACCAGAAAAGTGGTTCCCTTTGATGCGGTGAGTCTAGCAGTGTCTTGCGGGACTTTACTGCTCCTTAACGACAGGTATCCTGCCGGGGGGTTTGGTTATAGGCCGCAACCTGTACAAAGCTCCGGTAGACTGAATCCGCCAACAAGTCCAAAAATAAACTTATACTTCAAAAGAGCTTCATCTGCTGTATACCATTAGACGAAAATAAATACTCGATGGAGCATTTCTGGATGGGTTGTAAGCAGATTTATACTAGGTACTTGAGTAGGAAGCAGTCTTGCGACTGTTCATGGCCGCTGCCCGGAAGTTCCCCCCCTAAACATGATAATTTTATGTGTGGAATGGCAGAAACTGAGGGGAGATATTATGTATTAGCAGAGCTCCAGAATTCAGTTACCAACCCTATCATGGGATTAATTGATACTGGATCTCAGGCAACAATTTTATCCCACAGGTACTACCAACAAATCACAGAACTCACACCCCACAAACCCAAACTCAGGGAATTTGATGGTTCATTAATATGTGTTGGGGGTGACTCTCTGGAAGTCTGGGGCACTGCATGGTTAAAGTTAAAGCTGGAAAACAGGGTAATAAGACACCACAAAATTTCAGAGTGCTGTTTAATACCAAAAACACAATAATTTAAGCAAAATTGTTGTTTATGCAAGTAAAACTTTATCCCCAGTAGAAATAAAATTTAATGATTGCAAAAATCCCTCTTATCTACTATATGCGCTCTACAAAATTTCCGCAGCTACATACAGGGCGAGAAGATTATTGTAGAAATGGCCCACCAGACTCTGCTATATTTGCAAAGAGAGAAAATAAGAGATGTGAACCTTTCCAATAGCCGCATAACAACTTGGACTCTTTCCTTACAAGGCTGGCCTTTAGAAATTCGCTATAAGCAAACCAAAAAGAATCACAGGGGCTTGCTGAGCTCCATGACTGTACTCCTTGCTGAGCTCCACAAAACTTATAAATTAGTGATTTCCAATGGGTTAACCATACACTGGAAAAAGACCAAGGGCCATTCCAGGATTCAAGGTCCTGATAAAGAAGGCAATGATCTTGCAGATTCATTAGCCAAACAAGGAGCCATTACTGGGGAGCTCCTCAATATTGACCACTTAATGGGTACAATTCAGGTAGAGGCCACCAGAAATCAGGCTAAACAACAGAATGTGCCTAACCTGGTACAATGGAGACAGGATTCTCCTAGTGAGGACCTGATCACTAGTCAAAAAGAAGACCCCATTATTGGTATCTTCTATAAACACATACAGGACCCTGAAAACAACCCCATCTCAAAAGGGGACTGTATTGGTAAGTAAGATCTTAGAATCTTAATGAAGTCCAAATCACAATTCAAATTGCAGGATGGTTTGTTAATTAGAACCACCAAAACAGGTATCCAACAATGGGTGGTACATACCCAGTTCAGGGGACTTATACTTCAACATGCTCCCACATCTGGCCATCGTGGTGCCAAATGAATATATGAAATATTGCGTAACTGCGCTTTTTGCCCGCGTATGTTGAAGGATGTTCCAACTTACTGTCAAGGTTGTTTAATCTGTCCACAGTTACAACCAACTGCACCAACGCATAGAGTGCCTTTGCAGAAAAGGGGATGGTAATGCCATGGTCAGACATACAAATTGATTTTATTGGTCCAGTAACTAGATCATCCAGAGGTAACAGATACATGTTGACAGTAATATGCCTGTTCACTAAATGGGTAAAGTGCATCAGTGCACCTAATAATAGTGCTGAAACATGCGCAGCATTGCTCATTAACCATGTGTTTTCCAGATTTGGCTTACCCCAGTGAATTGAATCAATCGGGGGACCCACTTCATTAGTGAAGTGATGACAAAAATGTGGAAAATACTAGGGGTTAAAAGAAATCTCCATATTGCATATAGATCTGTCTCTTGTGATGGTGTAGAGCATTACAAACAGTCCATTTTGAAAACACTCAAAATGTTTGTGAGTGAAACAGGTAAGGACTGGGATGTAAAATTACCTCTAGTCCTAATGGCATTAAGAACAACACCAAGTAGTGTTACTAAGACATCACCTTTTGAATATTTGACTGGTAGAAGAATAGTTCTACCTCAAAATTTACTATATCGTATCTCAGATCAGAATTTAATAAACACTGCTATTCTACAACACATCATTATGTGGAAAATTTAAGAAAGCATCTGCAATATGCTTTTGCATTTGCTCAAAGGAACATAGAGAAGGCTGCAACTACCGCTCAAAACTTCCAAAATGGAATATCAAATTAATGATAAGGTTTATCTTTAAAACTATGGAAGAGATCAAGTTAAAGGGACAGTCAAGTCCAAAAAAAACTTTCATGATTTAAATAGGGAATGTAATTTTAAACAACTTTCCAATTAACTTTTAGCACCAATTTTGCTTTGTTCTCTTGGTATTCTTAGTTAAAAGATAATTCTAGGAGGTTCATCTGCTAACTTCTTAGACCTTGAAGACTGCCTCTAATCTGAATGCATTTTGACCACTAGAGGGCATTAGTTCATGTGTTTCATATAGATAACATTGAGCTCATGCACGTGAAGTTACCCTGGAGTGAGCACTGATTGCCTAAAATGCAAATCTGTCAAAAGAACTTAAATAAGGGGGCAGTTTACAGGGGCTTAGATACAAGATAATCACAGAGGTAAAAAGTGTATTAATATAAATGTGTTGGTTATGCAAAACTGGGGAATGGGTAATAAAGGGATTATCTTTCTTTTTAAATAACAAAAAATCCTGGTGTTGACTGTTCCTTTAAGAAGAAGAAATTTCCATCATGAAAGGGTTCTTTTGTCATTACAAACAAAATATCTCCAGTTGCCTATAAAATTAGGATCTCTAAACATGATACTTTTATGTATAAATGGGTCCATATTAATCAGCTGCGAGCGTGCCATCCTAGGTCCCAAATACAAGTCATAGAGGGAGAATGAAAGATAATTTCTCTAAGCACACTAATGAAGTGTTGTAGTTTAATAGATAAATGAGATATCTAGCTAAAGAGCATAAATATGAGGATGAAAAATAACAGACTCTCTTCTGGGAAGACTGTCTATAATGCATATACTGTCAGTACACTCACCAATTACCACTGGATTTCAGTCAATTCCAAAACATGTGTCCCACATATCTAACAATTGAAAGGCGGATTTATGTTAGGGTATAGCTGAGTGATATTTTATATACAGTATGTATATATATATATATATATATATATATATATATATATATATATATATATAAATAACATCATACTGATTAATATTGCACCCATATAAAAGCTATTTTGACAAAAAGTGCTTTGACCATTTGTAAATGACTGAGGTGGGTGACACAGCCCCCCCCCCCCGCCCCTTACTGAGTAAGGTACACCTCACAGACCAGGATGTCTCAAATATACACACTTCAAAGAGACCTTATCACATTGGGCACTCTCAGGTTTGAACGCCCATATATGGAGATTACTGCCTGAAGAGTTAGTTCATCATAGACCCCTGTAGTGACAGAGACAGTCTACAAGTGATCAGTTCTTTGAAGCTAGCAAGATTTCTGGATGGACAGCAAATGTAACCATTCACACTTCAGTACAAATTAGTACACACTAAGTCCCAATATACAAGCCCCAGACTGTGTCTGTGTTATAAGGTAACAAAAGAAAAAGTATTTTTAATCTTGTGGAAGCTGAAAGCATATAAGATTAAAACTTTAAAGCTTAAATAAATTGTCTATAATTTTCAAATATTTAATATGTACCTCAGACTGTCTGAATAATATAGATATGAGTCTAAGAGATACATCACATGTTACACACTGTGTTGGATATAAAGTGAATTATATATATATATATATATATATATATATATATATATATATATATATATATATATATATATATATATATATATATGATATTTAAAGTGTTTTACCAACTATTTCAGAACAAAATACCTTATTTTTATTACAGGCATATGATGTTCCAAGATATCTACATTTTAGATTGGGCTCTGAATTGACTGATCTATACCTATTAATTTGTATTATCAAACATATCATAATTGTGTCTTTATACACAAAAAATGGAGAAATGTGGGGTACACTAAATATGGAATATACTGTATTTATATTAAAATGGAATGATACTCAAATATAGATATGGCTATATGATTAATTACATCAGACTGCTACTTACAGATTATATGCATGATATAAAATAGTAGGAAATATATATTATAAAATATACCCATGTTTAGACTCGAAAATATGTGCTCAGTCAAACTAAAAATCCCAAATAAAGTTGACCAAATGTTTTATTGATACTAGAAAATAATAAGTATATTGAATATCATTCATTAAAATGTATAAGAAGGTATCTTTTTCCTGTAGCTGAATAGGTTACTGAATGGATTATCAGGGCCAATGAGGGCTAAGGTCAGACTCCAAGGGTGTACCCAGAATTTCATTGGATGATTAGAAATGAAGGTGGGATTTTATCACAGATAAAATTATTTGCACAGGAAGTGAAAAGAGCTGATGCTGCTTACTTTGCCTTGATGATTGACCTGCTGCTTTGGAAATACACAGTCTTTGTGAGACAAACATTTGATGGGAAACTCTTTTTATACCAAAAAGAGCCAACAAAATTGGGCCTACTATTCACCTCCAGATTTGTGCAATACCTCTCTTCATATGACAGTGAAAATAATTCTGATTGAGGACTGAACTCTCAAATATTGGTATCTGGTATAGTATCGTGGTCTAATTATTTTAAAAGTTTATAGCAAAGATATTCTTTTTTTTTTTTTTTTTTTTAAAAGATAAATGCTTTTTTTGTTGTTGTTGTAAACATCTCTTTATTGAAAGTTTTACATGTTACATATTAAGATCACCAAGAGAAAAACAAAACAATCTTAAATTTGCACAGTAGATTTCTGTAACCAACATCTTTTTTACAGATGTATTTTTTAACAAATAAAAGTTAAATAAAAACAAATAAACTTGTACTCATACACCACTGTTCCAAAATCAATAAATACATTGAAATCGATAAATCGTGCCCCGCTCCCATTCCATCACTAATGTAAAGGACTCAAGTTAGTAAATGAACACACCAATACACCCGAGAACTCAATTTCCAATAGATACTAATCTAACATAAAACCAACCCTAGACACAAGGTCAATAAGCAAATCGGGTCTTAAGGCTCGGAACTATGGGGTAACTGAGCAATTATGTGGCTCCCCCCTCACTCAAAGGTTGTGGAGCAAGAGTATAGGTTTCCCAAATACATTTTATGTCCATTATAGTGTTTATCCTCTGTCTTTTCAGATATCCAAATTCTTCCAAAGAAATTAAGTCAGTAACCATATTAAGTCAGTAACCTTTCCACATACCCATTGAGGGAGCAATTTGAGTTTTCCAATTAAGAGCTATAAGTGCTTTCGCTCCATTTAAGCCTATCTGTAATAGTGTTAACCTCAATTTACAAGGGAAAGTTGGAAGATCATTTAATAAAGCAACCCTAGGGGTTAAACGAAATTCCTCTGTTAGTATGTTTTGGAAGTGTGTTTCAATTCCTTTCAATAAAGGCTTCAGCCTATCACAATCCCACCACATATGAGTGTAATTGCCTCTTTTATCACACCCTCTCCAGCATTTCTCCCTAGCCCCTGGATATATTGAATGCAATCTCATGGGAGTTAAATACCATCTCAACAAAACCTTAAAGTTAAGTTCCAGTATCTTAGGGGAGGTAGATGATTTATTAGTGTTTAAGAAAATCTTTCTCCAACTGTCAATGTCGATTGTGTAACCTAGTTCTTCATGCCATCTGTTAGTATATGTGGGAAGTAGCAAGGCCTGATTGGCTTGTAATAATTTCTTAGAAATTGATAACCCATGAATGACATTCTCATTTCTGGCGCAAAGGTGTTCATATGGAGATAGGTGTCTGAAGTAGTCAGCCTTATGTTGTGATTTAAGTATAAAATGTGAGAGTTGCAAGTATTTCAGCCAAGATGAATATTTCCCCTCTGCCACTTCCTTAATCTCTTCTCTACTTTTAAGTTTGTCATTATTTATAAAAATGTTAAGGGGTGTTGTAAAACCCCACTCATTTAAACTTTGCTGTCCGCTATCCAGACACCCTATCAGCTCTGCATTCAAAGGAATGGGGAAGAGCGGCGATCTTGTGCCTGTTATATGTGGCCTATGTGTGGTTATCCCATCCCAAGAATCAAAAACATGTTTGTGTATGTCTAGTCTGTAACAAAGAGGTGGTCTCAGGGTTTTTGGAATCCAGCACGAAGTTCCAACTTTGGGTGTCTGTAAAATATGGGAGTCAAGGGCCACCCATGCTTTATTATTTCCTGCCCCATGCCAGTCTAACACTCTCTGTAGTGTAACTGCTTCTACATAATCCAAAATACACGGTACTCCCAACCACCCATTTATCAGTGACATGTACATGTTGTCCTTATGTATCCTAGGTTTGCTTCTACCCCATATAAACGAGTTGATTAATTTTTGTAATCTATCTGTATACCATCTGGGGAGGGGAATCGGAATTGTTTGTAAAATGTAAAGTATACTAGGCAACGTTGTCATTTTGACACATTGAATTCTGTCCCACCATGAAATAGGTTTACTTGCCCAGGCCTGTAAATCGTGTTGTGTGGTTTGTAAGAGGGAAGTATAGTTTTTTTCAAATAGGGTAAGATTGTTAGAAGACAAGTGAATTCCTAGATACTTTATGGATTTTGTTTGTAATTTTAAAGGACAAACGGAAGCTAATGACTGAAAAGAGTTATGTGGCAGGTTAACATTAAGGATCTCTGATTTAAGGGGATTAATTAAAAAATTGGAAAATCTACCAAAAGTCCTAATTTCTTTCATAATTTTTGGAATAGACTTGGAAGGATGCGTCACCGAGAAAAGCACGTCATCTGCGTACATCGCTATTTTGAAATTATGTGGACCTATTTCTATCCCTTTAATATTTTGATTTGATCTGACTCTTGCTGCAAAAACTACCATGGTTAATATAAATAATGTCGGTGACAGCGGGCACCCCTGTCTCGTGCCGTTCTGTGTATTTAATGCCCTAGACAGCACTCCATTTGCTTTAATTTTGGCAGGTTTCGTATAAAGGCTAAAAATTCGCTATATCATTTTTGGTCCTATTCCTATCTCTGCTAGGGTTTCCCTCAAAAATCTCCAGTTTATCCGATCAAACGCCTTTTCGGCATCTGTCGTAAGAAGTATGGTTGGTATTTTATTGTGTTTGGCATAACTAATTAATGTTAGGGCTCTGATGGTATTATTCCTTGCCTCCCTGTGGGGTAAAAAACCTACCTGATCCATGTGTATTATGTCCCGTATTATACTATTGAGTCTTTTAGCTAATATTTTCCCTAATATTTTTATATCTGTGTTCAGCAGAGAGATAGGGCGATAACTGCTTGGTTCAGTTAGGGCAGTGCTTTCCAAACTGTGTGTCGGGACACACTAGTGTGTCGGCAGCAGTGTGTAGGTGTGTCCCTGCTTAAGCACAAATTGTTTTAAATGTAATTTAAAAAAAAATTTTTTTTTGGTTTCTGACTTTCCGCCTGCCTGCACGTGTAGTCTCCTTAATTGGCTCGTGACTGCATGTGTAGTCAGTGAGTGAGACAGCAATGTGTTTGCAGCGTGGGCAGTAGTCAATCAGACTCACCGAGCTCGGAGGGCGGCAGCTTAAACGCTGAGCTGAAGTCAGAAGTCAAAGTGTTTGTTTTTTCTGCAGCTAGCTCCCAGTAGTGCATTGCTGCTCCTGCTCTTGATATATGGATAGGAAGTGGAAGCTTAAAAATGCTTGATGATGAAATGCAAGTGTCTTTATCTAATATTCCACCAAATATTCAGAAACTGTGTTCATCCCATCAACCTCATACATCCCATGAAAATAGTAAGTAGCTATTGGTGATATTAATTTTTTTTTAATTATTGCACATACATACTGTTACTGTACTTGTAAATACATTTTGTTATTATATAATTTATGTATGTGTCCGTATCTCTTAAAACAAGTTAGTTTAACCTCCTGTTTGCTAGTACAACTGAATTACTGTGTCGCAAAATGATGTAGGTCTAAAAAATGTGTCGCCAACATGAAAAGTTTGGAAAGCTCTGAGTTAGGGGCTTATTAGGTTTGGGTATAACAGAAATATGGGCTGTCAGCATGTCTTTAGGTAAATCTTGGGAATTATCTATAGTAAAAAAGAGGGCTTGGAGGTGGGGTGCCAACAAATTCCTAAATTTTTTGTAGTAAGCATTAGTGAACCCATCAGGGCCTGGGCTTTTCCCTGAGGGCAAATCAGCAATAGCTTTTAAAATCTCCTGGACAGTAATTGGGCATTCTAACTGCTCTCTTTGCATAGAGTTTAGTTTTGGTAGATTCACTTCTGATGTATACTCAGACATTTGAGCCTCATGTGTTTGGGGATGGACAGCTTCCAGATGATATATTTTGGTATAAAAGTCACTAAAATGATTAGCTATTTCCCTATCTATAAGATGTTGGTTGTTCTGTGTTATAATTTTGGTAATCTGCGACTTGGCTGACTTGAGCTCTCAGCAACCTGGCTAAGTACGATCCAGATCTGTTGCTTTCATAAAAAAAGGTTTTCCTCAGCGAGAGAGCCCTCCTCTGAGCCTCTTAAGTTAATATGTCATGTAAATCTTGTCTAGCCTTGGTGAGAAGTGTGAAAGTATTTCTGTCTTGTGGGTAGTTTTTATGTTGAAGCTCAAGTGAATTTATTCTGGATGTCAGGGAGGAGGTTGTGGAGTTGTATGTTTTCCTAGCATGCGCTTTCAACTTAATGCATTCTCCCCTTAACACCGCCTTATGTGCTTCCCACCTACAACCCGCCGAGATTTCTGCAGAGGCATTATGTTGAAAGTATTCTTTCAAATATTTACCCAAGGCCTCTGCAGAAGCTGGAAAATGGAGTAAAGAATCATCCAAATTCCACAAAAATGGAGTCTGTGGCTTATCTGGCCACTTCAGTTGCATAGAAATCTCTGAATGATCTGACCAAACTGTGGCTTGTATATCAGTGTCTTTTAAGTGCATGAGGTGGGCTCTGTCCAAAAAGAAATAGTCAATGCGAGTGTATATCAACCACGGGTACGAATAAAAGGTATAGTTTCTTTGAACCGGGTGTTGTAATCGCCAAGTATCTAAAAGGCTTAATTGCTGTATTAATTTACAGAACATATCAGGTGGTCTGGTTCTAGTGTGTAGTGAGCCTGTAGATATATCCAGTGTTGAATCCATGGTAATATTCATGTCACCCCCCACCACCAACACCCCCCTTTTGTGTTCCGTGATCAAAGATAAGAGACGCTGGCAGAAACCATGCCATCTACTATTGGGAGCATATACATTGACCAATGTGATCGGTCTGTGAAACAAGAGACCTACTAGTATTAGAAATGTGGAAAAGTATACCTACACCATTCTTTTTGATATTATGAGAATGAAAATATCCCACTGGGAATGCTTTGGATTTAAACTTGGGTTCTTGATTAGCTAAAAAGTGAGTTTCCTGCACAAAAAGTATTGAGTCCCTATGTTTTGCCAGTGCCCTAAGTGCTACAGAACGCTTATTGGGAGAGTTGAAGCCTATAATGTTTTTGCGATACAATCGTGATTATGGGGCTATCCATATATGAAATATGAAATGCAAATTTCCTGTGTGAAATGGTGGCCTGCCACCCCAGACCCAAGAGCCCTTCTCTTCGGAGTCTGGTGTATAGTGTAGGAGCAGGTAAATTTTAATACAGCAAGGTAGAGAGGCACATCCCCTTCAACATGTTGGAACAAAAGAGTACAACAGCAGAAATTAACATTTAAACATATACAACAATAAACATAACAATACCTAGCATGAACCAAAAAGCCATGGAGCATGGCAGCTTGTACTAGAGAGGGTAAAAACCTCAACGCTTTTTGATATTATGAGAATGAAAATATCCCACTGGGAATGCTTTGGATTTAAACTTGGGTTCTTGATTAGCTAAAAAGTGAGTTTCCTGCACAAAAAGTATTGAGTCCCTATGTTTTGCCAGTGCCCTAAGTGCTACAGAACGCTTATTGGGAGAGTTGAAGCCTATAATGTTTTTGCGATACAATCGTGATTATGGGGCTATCCATATATGAAATATGAAATGCAAATTTCCTGTGTGCAATGGTGGCCTGCCACCCCAGACCCAAGAGCCCTTCTCTTCGGAGTCTGGTGTATAGTGTAGGAGCAGGTAAATTTTAATACAGCAAGGTAGAGAGGCACATCCCCTTCAACATGTTGGAACAAAAGAGTACAACAGCAGAAATTAACATTTAAACATATACAACAATAAACATAACAATACCTAGCATGAACCAAAAAGCCATGGAGCATGGCAGCTTGTACTAGAGAGGGTAAAAACCTCAACGCTATTATTGTCCATGCTACAAGTTCAATATAGAGGGTAATGGGTAACTTACCTTACCTTTTAACTCAGAGAGGGCGTCTAACAAGTGAATATCAATAAAGAAAGCTTAATAAAATGACAAATTGTTACATTACAGAAAAAGAGAAAATATTTCTATCCCTCGGCTCAGGGGACAAAAAGGACAAAAACATTTTTAATAGTCCATTGTTGTTTCATGGAGGTTTAATTATAGATCCGGAGGAGCCCAACTCAGGATGGTGCAAATTCTTTTTCTTTTTAGCCACAGTCGACCATTCTTGTCGTTGAGGTTTGGGAGCTGAATTCTTTTGATGCTGGCTCTGTAAATGTAGGTTTTATCCTCCCATGTGACTCTGATGGAAAAGGGAAAAACCCATATATACGGTATCTCTAAGTCTCTCAAGTGAAGTGTGAGGTATCTTGCTTCTTTCCTTTTTGCCAATGTGATTGGGCTAAGATCTGCGTAGATCTGACGTGAATCTTCCCCAAACACTAATGGGGTTATCTTCTGGGCTGCTTGTAGAATTCTTTCTTTATCTGTGTATTTATGGCATCTGAGAATTATATCTCTAGGTGGAGCAGATGTAGCGGGCTTAGGCCTCAGGGCCCTGTGAGCTCTATCCAAACTTATAATTTCTGTTCCTTCTCCCCTCAACAGAAACTTAAATAAGTTTTGCAGATAGGATGTGATCTGTGTTGCCAGGATGGTTTCAGGGACTCCGCGTATCTGAAGATTCTGTCGGCGGCCCCTATTGTCCAGGTCCTCTACCTGCAACTGTAAATGTACTATAGCCCCATTTTGTTGTTGTATGGCTGTGGCCATGGAATCTGAGTTTTGTGTGTTCTCCTCTACCTGTTCCTCTAATTGCAACATTCTATTTCCGAGCTCAGCGACATCTTTTTTAACCTCTGCCAGCCCATCTTTTATTATTTTGCTGACCTGAGCCATAAAGGATGTAAAGTCCGCTTTAGTAGGGAGCGTTTGTAGGTCAGCTTTAGTGATAGACATATCCTTTGTGTTACCGGTTGCTATTGAGCTTTCAAGCTCCTCAGAAACTCCCTGCAAGGCAAAGTCTGTATCTTTAGTTAGCGCCGTTTCTAACGGCTTAAAGAAATTGTTCAATTTACCATCCCCCATAGCTGGGCCTTTATTCCCTTTTTCTGGGCGGTTGTTCCTTCTAGCTGCCATTAGTGTGACTTCTGCCACATTAAAGGGAACTGGTTTCCTCCTGTAGACCCCCACACTATATCCAGGTGGCAAGCATAAGCGATAACAGGTTTTGGCGCCAAGATTTTAAACACCTATATCGCTACAGTCACTTTAGTTAGAGAACGCAAGCTGTTGTTATAATATATATTTATATTTTGCTTTGCTTTCCCTTCTTTTCTTTTTTTATTTTTATTCCCCCAGATCCCTGTGTGAAAGTCCAGCCCTGACTAAGCAATTAGTAAAAAGTCAGACTCTGCCTTAGAAATTCCTCCTTAGGAGCCGGTTGTCCCTGTCTGTGTGAGCCAGGTAAGAGCAGAGCTTATGTATAGTGCATTAACGTTATATACCTGAAAAGGCTTCTCTCCATAGCCCTGTATCCATGGACTGTTATAGGCAAGAAAATTTCCAGTCTACGATCCGCATCCGTTCAGCGTCAGACTGTGTTGTGTTGAGGAGCGTTACTCCATGCGGTCCGGATGCGTCTCCATGCTGTAGGCCTCAGGCTATGAAACACAGTTATTAGCAATGGTTGCGACTCCGCTCCTAGACCCGCATCTCCCAGACTGTTCCGATGCTAGAATATGAGTTTTGATTTGTAAGGGGTCAATTTCTTTGCCGTCTCTGTGCCCTCTCCGAGTTTAACTCTCAGAGCTCTAGTTCTTTGCGACCATCTTCTCGCAAAGATATTCTTTATAGCCATAGTTTAATTGAAGCTGTATTTCAAGGTGTAATTTATAGTTATAATGCCTATTTCATAAACCTGTGTAGTCTAAAATTAATTATATTAGAGCTAAGTAAATTAAGAGGAAAGGATTTAGTATTTTAATGTTCATAGGAGTAGGCATTAAAGAGACATTAAACCCAAAAAATGTCTTTCATGATTGAGATAGAGAATACAATTTTTAAAAAGTTTCCAATTTACTTCTATTATCAAATGTATTTCATTCTTGTGTTATTCTCTGTTGAAGAGATACCTAGGTAGGTAGCGTGCACATGCCTGAAGCCCTACATGACAGGAAATAGTGCTGCCATCTAGTGCTCCGGCTAATGTATAACATTGTTGCAAAACTGCTGCTATATAGTGCTGCAGACACGTGCACACTCTTGAGCTTACACTTCTGCTTTTCAAATAAGTATAACAAGAAAATGAAGAAAATATGATAATAGAAATAAATTAAAAAGTTGTTTAAAATTTGATGTTCTATCTAAATCATGAAAGAAAAAAATGGGTTTTATGTCCCTTTAACCCCTTAATGACCGAGGACGTACACCATACGTCCTCAGAAAAAAGGCAGTTAACGCCTGAGGACGTATGGCGTACGTCCTCGGTTTGGAAAGCAGCTGGAAGCGATCCTCATCGCTTCCAGCTGCTTTCCGGTTATTGCAGGATGCCTCAATATCGAGGCATCCTGCAATAACAATCTGTACCCCTCCGGTGCAGAGAGAGCCACTCTGTGGCCCTCTCTACACCGGACATCGATGGCCGCAATCGTTGGTGGGTGGGAGCTGCAGTGGCAGGCGGGTGGGCGGCCATCGATGGATTCAGAGTCACAGAGGGGGGCGGGATCGGGGGCGGGAGAGTCAGGGGCGCGCACAGACACGCGCGCGTGCACGGGGGATTGGCGGGCGGGCGCGTGCACGGGAGGGAGCGGGTGGGAACCGCTTACACTACAGAAATGATTATGTAATAAGTGGGAGGAAGAGGGGGAATAAATGCCCCCAAAAAGTAATCTAAGGGATCTGGGAGGGGGTGGGGGTAGGGGTTGGTCGTGGGGAAGCTACACTACAGAAAACTGTTAAAAAATTAAATAAAAAAGAGAAAAAAATATTGTTAACTGGGTACTGGCAGACAGCTGCCAGTACCCAAGATGGCCCCCAATAAGGCAGGGGGGGTTAGAGAGCTGTTTTGGGGGGGATCAGGGAGGTTGGGGGCTAAGGGGGATCCTACAAAGTAGCATATGTAAATATGCTAAAGATGTATTTTTTAATTTTTTTTTAAAAACTTTTATTTTAGTACTGGCAGACTTTCTGCCAGTACTTAAAATGGCGGGGACAATTGTGGGGTGGGGGAGGGAAGGGAGCTGTTTGGGAGATATCAGGGGGTCTGATGTGTCAGGTGGGAGGCTGATCTCTACACTAAAGCTAAAATTAACCCCGCAAGCTCCCTACAAACTACCTAATTAACCCCTTAACTGCTAGCCATAATACATGTGTGATGCGCAGCAGCACTTAGCGGCCTTCTAATTACCAAAAAGCAACGCCAAAGTCATATATGTCTGCTATTTCTGAACAAAGGGGATCCCAGAGAAGCATTTACAACTATTTGTGCCATAATTGCACATGCTGTTTGTAAATAATTTCAGTGAGAAACCTAAAATTGTGAAAAATGTAGCGTTTTTTTTTAATTTGATTGTATTTGGCGGTGAAATGGTGGCATGAAATATACCAAAATGGGCCTAGATCAATACTTGGGGTTGTCTACTACACTACACTGGAGCTAAAATTAACCCTAGAAGCTCCCTACGTGCTCCCTAATTAACCCCTTCACTGCTGGGCATAATACACGTGTGGTGCGCAGTCTCATTTAGCAGCCTTCTAATTAGTAAAAAGCAAAACCAAAGCCATATATGTCTGCTATTTATGAACAAAGGGGATCCCAAAGAAGCATTTACAACCATGTATGCTATAATTGCATAAGTTTTTTGTAAATAATTTCAGTGAGAAACCTAAAGTTTGTGAAAAAAATTGTGAAAAAGTGAACAATTTTTTTTATTTGATCGCATTTGGCGGTGAAATGGTGGCATGAAATATACCAAAATGGGCCTAGATCAATACTTTGGGATGTCTTCTAAAAAAAAATATATACATGTCAATGGATATTCAGGGATTCCTGAAAGATATCAGTGTCCCAACGTAACTAGCGCTAATTTTGAAAAAAAGTGGTTTGGAAATAGCAAAGTGCTACTTGTATTTATGGCCCTATAACTTGCAAAAAAAGCAAAGAACATGTAAACATTGGGTGTTTCTAAACTCAGGACAAAATTTAGAAACTATTTAGCATGGTTTTTGTTTGGTGGTTGTAGATGTATAACAGATTTTGGGGGTCAAAGTTAGAAAAAGTGTGTTTTTTTTCCATTTTTTCCTCATATTTTATAAAAAATTTTATAGTAAATTATAAGATATGATGAAAATAATGGTGTATTTTGAAAGTCCATTTAATGGCGAGAAAAACGGTATATAATATGTGTGGGTACATTAAATGAGTAAGGGGAAAATTACAGCTAAACACAAACACCGCAGAAATGTAAAAATAGCCTTGGTCCCAAACGGACAGAAAATGGAAAAGTGCTGTGGTCATTAAGGGGTTAATATTTACAAATTCATTTTTATTTCACTGTGATATCTCTTAGAAATTGTACTAGTTATTGTGGCTAAATTTGAACTTATTTCATGCTATATTAATTAATATATGTTGAAATGATAATTGTGTAACAATCTCTGGTTGATTATTTTAAGTATTATAGGACTATTTTGGGTAACATACGCCTAGATTTAGAGTTTTGAGTTAGAAGGGGTGCGTTAGCTACGCGTGTTTTTTTCCCCCCGCACCTTTAAAACAACGCTGGTATTGAGAGTTCTCAGAAGGGCTGCGTTAGGCTCCAAAAAGGGAGCGTAGAGCATAATTTACTGCCACTGCAACTCTCAATACCAGCGTTGCTTACGGACGCGGCCAGCTTCAAAAACGTGCTTGTGCACGATTCCCCCATAGGAAACAATGGGGCAGTTTGAGCTGAAAAAAAACCTAACACCTGCAAAAAAGCAGCGTTCAGCTCCTAACGCAGCCCCATTGTTTCCTATGGGGAAACAGTTTCTAAGTCTGCACCTAACACTCTAACATGTACCCCGAGTCTAAACACCCCTAACCTTACACTTATTAACCCCTAATCTGCCGCCCCCACTATTGCTGACCCCTGCATATTATTTTTAACCCCTAATCTGCCGCTTCTTACATCGCTGCAACCTACGTTATCCCTATGTACCCCTAATCTGCTGCCCCTAACACCGCCGACCCCAATATTATATTTATTAACCCCTAATCTGCCGCCCCCAACGTCGCCGCCACCTACCTACAATTATTAGCCCCTAATCTGCCGACCGGACCTCACCTCTACTATAATAAATGTATTAACCCCTAATCCGCCTCACTCCCGCCTCAAAAACCCTATAATAAATAGTATTAACACCTAATCTGCCCTCCCTAACATCGCCGACACCTAACTTCAAGTATTAACCCCTAATCTGCCGACCGGACCTCACCGCTACTCTAATAAATGTATTAACCCCTAAAGCTAAGTCTAACCCTAACACTAACACCCCCCTAAATTAAATATAATTTAAATCTAACGAAATAAAATAAATCTTATTAAATAAACTATTCCTATTTAAAGCTAAATACTTACCTGTAAAATAAACCCTAATATAGCTACAATATAAATAATAATTATATTGTAGCTATTTTAGGATTAATATTTATTTTACAGGCAACTTTGTATTTATTTTAACCAGGTACAATAGCTATTAAATAGTTAATAACTATTTAATAGTTACCTAGTTAAAATACAAAATTACCTGTAAAATAAATCCTAACCTAAGTTACAATTAAACCTAACACTACACTATCAATAAATTAATTAAATAAACTACCTACAATTATCTACAATTACAAAAAAAACAAACACTAAATTACAAGAAAAAACAAACACTAAATTACAAAAAATAAAAAAAGATTACAAGAATTTTAAACTAATTACACCTACTCTAAGCCCCCTAAAAAAATAACAAAGCCCCCCACAAAAATGCCCTACCATATTCTAAAATAAAATTTCTACAGCTCTTTTACCTAACCAGCCCTTAAAAGGGCCTTTTGCGGGGCATGTCCCAAAGAAAACAGCTCTTTTGACTGTAAAAAAACATACAATACCCCCCCAACATTACAACCCAAACCCCACTTAAAAAACCTAACACTAAGCCCCTGAAGATCTTCCTACCTTATCTTCACCACGCCAGGTATCACCGATCCGTCCAGAAGAGGGTCCGAAGTCTTCATCCTATCCGGCAAGAAGAGGTCCAGAAGAGGTTCCGAAGTCTTCATCCTATCCGGCAAGAAGAGGGCATCCGGACCGGTAGACATCTTTATCCAGGCGGCATCTTCTATCTTCTTCCATCCGGCACGGAGCGGGACCATCTTGAAGCAGCCGACGCGGATCCATCCTCTTCTAACGACGTCCTAAGTCCGAATGAAGGTTCCTTTAAATGACGTCATCCAAGATGGCGTCCCTCGAATTCCGATTGGCTGATCAGAACAGCCAATAGAATGCGAGCTCAATCTGATTGGCTGATTGGATCAGCCAATCGGATTGAACTTGAATCTGATTGGCTGATTCAATCAGCCAATCAGATTTTTCCTACCTTAATTCCGATTGGCTGATAGAATCCTATCAGCCAATCGGAATTCGAGGGACGCCATCTTGGATGACATCATTTAAAGGAACCTTCATTCGGACTTAGGACGTCGTTAGAAGAGGATGGATCCGCGTTGGCTGCTTCAAGATGGTCCCGCTCCGGATGGAAGAAGATAGAAGATGCCGTCTGGATGAAGATGTCTACCGGTCCGGATGCCCTCTTCTTGCCGGATAGGATGAAGACTTCGGACCCTCTTCTGGACCTCTTCTTGCTGGATAGGATGAAGACTTCGGACCCTCTTCTGGACGGATCAGTGATACCCAGTGTGGTGAAGATAAGGTAGGAAGATCTTCAGGGGCTTAGTGTTAGGTTTTTTAAGGCGGGTTTGGGTTAGATTAGGGGTATGTGGATGGTGGGTTGTAATGTTGGGGGGGTATAGTATGTTTATTTAAATGCAAAAGAGCTGTTTTCTTTGGGGCATGCCCCGCAAAAGGCCCTTTTAAGGGCTGGTAAGGTAAAAGAGCTGTAAAAATTTTATTTTAGAATAGGGTAGGGCATTTTTTTATTTTGGGGGTTTTGTTATTTTTTTAGGGGGCTTAGAGTAGGTGTAATTAGTTTAAAATTCTTGTAATCTTTTTTTATTTTTTTGTAATTTAGTATTTGTTTTTTTTGTAATTTAGTGATTGTTTTTTGTAATTTAGTTTAGTTGATTTAATTGTAGATAATTGTAGATAGTTTATTTAATTAATTTATTGATAGTGTAGTGTTAGGTATAATTGTAACTTAGGTTAGGATTTATTTTACAGGTAATTATTTTAACTAGGTAACTATTAAATAGTTATTAACTATTTAATAGCTATTGTACCTGGTTAAAATAAATACAAAGTTGCCTGTAAAATAAATATTAATCCTAAAATAGTTACAATATAATTATTATTTATATTGTAGCTATATTAGGGTTTATTTTACAGGTAAGTATTTAGCTTTAAATAGGATTAATTTATTTAATAAGAATTATTTTATTTCGTTAGAATAAAATTATATTTAACTTAGGGGGGTGTTAGTGTTAGGGTTAGACTTAGCTTTAGGGGTTAATACATTTATTAGAGTAGCGGTGAGGTCCGGTCGGCAGATTAGGGGTTAATAATTGTAGGTAGGTAGCGGCAACGTTGGGGGGGCAGATTAGGGGGTAATAAATATTATGTAGGGGTCAGCAATGTTAGGGGCAGCAGATTAGGGGTACATAGGGATAATGTAGGATGCGGCGGCGTGTGGTCAGCAGATTAGGGGTTAAAAAAATTTAATAGAGTGGCGGCGATGTGGGGGGGCCTCAGTTTAGGGGTATATAGGTAGTTTATGGGTGTTAGTGTACTTTAGAGCACAGTAATTAAGAGCTTTATGAACCGGCGTTAGCCCAGAAAGCTCTTAACTCCTGGCTTTTTTCTGCGGCTGGAGTCTTGTCGTTAGATTTCTAACGCTCAGTTCAGCCAAGACTCTAAATACCGGCATTAGAAAGATCCCATTGAAAAGATAGGATACGCAATTGACGTAAGGGGATCTGCGGTATGGAAAAGTTGCGGCTGGAAAGTGAGCATTAGACCCTTACCTACAAGACTCTAAATACCAGCGGTAGGACAAAACCAGCGTTAGGACCCCCTAAAGCTGGTTTTGACGGCTAACGCAGAACTCTAAATCTAGGCGATAGTGAATTATATTCCCTGGAAATCACATTAGATTTGTGGAAGTTAAGCTAAGATTTTACTGTGAGATTTGGATATAACATTGCTAAATAAGCTATATATTGAATTGGTTGATATTTCTGGCTAACTACAAATTGTACTTGTAAAGGTTAATGGTAATATTTGATGTTTAATTCATTTTGAGTTAAGGTAAATTCATAGATAATATTGTTTCCATAATACAGAGGTAACAGACGAATAATTAAATATTGATTAGTTCAAATATTTTTATAGCTGGCTTTATATAGAATATTGTAACAACTAGACATATATATTTGGTCATAATCAATACACAATTTTCTGCATAAATATAATAAATGTGTTGATAGAGTTTAATTGGTCAGAATTTGGGAATATTTTAAATTGAGATTAAATATTAATTTTTATAATAATTTTATTGTCATCATTTCTAGATATCTCAATAACATTTTGGAATACACTACAGAGATTATATAACATTTCACTGGGGTGTATTGATAAGATTCTGCTATATTAATTGGAGATATCACTGACGATAATTTTATACTGCTATTAATTATTAATATTCATAATCACAATACGTAACACGTTGGTGGCAATTGCTGCTGATAAATACACCTACAATAACAACTGAGACACCAATTAGTTTTAATGCATATACATATGAAGGTAGCAGACTACGCTTTTACCGAATCAGGCTCAGATGCCATTTGTCTGAGCCAAAAAAAAAAAAAAAAACATGAACAATTTCACTTATCTTTTTAAAAATAAATCCTTAGTTAAAAAATCTGTATATCCTCCTCAGCATGTTTTTTCAAGGGCTGGAAGAAACAGAGGATGCCCTTCGGCCAACTAATCCTCCTCATGACAATCCCAATATCAGTAGAATCAGTCCACCCTCAATCTTCTTCCCAACCAGAGGAAGAAACTGGAGATCCAGAAATCCCAGATCAAGAGGCCATGAAAGACGCAACAGGTAAGCCCTTTTCTGCATCTTTTTTTTCTTCAGAAAAGTAGGAGGCAGACTACAAAACTTTCACCAGAACATGTCTCACATAACTAGACACTTGGGTCCTTCAAACTTTACAAGACTTTTGAAAGACTTCACACACATTCCAACACAATTCCATATTCTTCCTGCTTTGATTTTCAGTTGTCAAGAATAGTTAAAAATAAATTCAGAAATTAATCTCGTATTTTCCAAACAAGAAATAGAGATAATTTTTTCCCCATAAAACACAAGCAATGTTTTCATAGTAAAAAAAAAAAAAAAAGGTCAATTCCGTAATCAATCTAAAAGGCCTAAACTCTCATGTCACTTAACAACTTTTGAAAATAGACGGCATCTTCTCAGGGACTACCTCCATTACAAAATTTGCTTGGTATCTCTAGACCTCACAGATGCCTACCTTATAGTTTCTATTCATCCCACACACAGATGATTTCTTTCCTCTGGAAAAACAGTTTCTGGCAGTTCACGTGCCTACAATTCAGTCTCTCATCAGCCCTTTGAATTTTCCCAAAAATCTTTAAACTTGTGATGGCCTGGTTACAAAAAAGAAGTATGCATCTAATAATATATTTAGATAACATTCCCTTCATGGGCAAGGACTTCAGACTCCTTTGCATCATCTCTTGGTTTTGAAAAACGTGGGTTTTCTCATCAATAAAGAAAAATCAATTCTATCTCCATCTTGTTCTCTGACTTTTCTTAGATTCCAATTAGATGCCTTATTATCTACTCAGTCTACCCACAGAGAAAATAAAAGGACATAAAAAAGGAAATTGCAAATGTTTTTTAAAGACCCACCATTCCCGATTGTTTTCTGGATTGTATTGTAGGATTACTTTCATACTCAAAAACTATTTTCCCTTCCAAAAGGTCTTTCTTTATATATATATTTAACCAATCTGCAGCACGACCCACCTGTAGTCACCTGCCTGAGTGCAAGATATAATGCTATATTTAAAAGAAGGATTGCACTCACAGGGCTTTTCCAAAACAGTTAAATCACTTTATTGGAACGTTTTCGGGGGGTGTTGTCCGCTTCATCAGCATCACAAATGTGAGGAAAAACACACAATTTATAGTGAACAAATCAAAATACAAATCTCCTACCTGTCTATCATGTCAGTGGCGCCAAACACTAGTGCTGGAATGTATATTTGCGCTCCAATGTCTCGTGTAGCCGGAAGTGTAGTTACATCACTTTCGGTTGTGAATATGTAACATATTCTCCTAAATCGATAAACTTTTAAACATAACATCATATGTATTTACAACCATGCTATGCAAATATAATATTGGTATGTGGTTAGCATCTAAAAAATTCACATAATACATACCACGTATTACGATGAAAGTCAGTTACAATGTTAAAATGGAGACCATTGTCATAAGCAATAAACATTGCCTGACATATAAGTGCAATAGTCAGTATTGGTAAAAAAAATATTTCACCTCGGGTCATTAAAATAAATGTGATATAATGTTTACTGATCATACGGAAATGTATTTTATAGTGCTTAATTTATTTTTATGTGATGTCTTGAAGTACGTTGCCATAGAGATCCCAGGCGTTGGTACTGTGTCCAATCTTAGTGCCTACCTCCGGCCAACGAACCAATACTATCTCACAATGTGCTACGTGTGACTCACATAAAAATAAATTAAGCACTATAAAAGAAATTTCCGTATGATCAGTAAACATTATATCACATTTATTTTAATGACCCGAGGTGAAATATTTTTTTTACCAATACTGACTATTGCACTTATATGTCAGGCAATGTTTATTGCTTATGACAATGGTCTCCATGGTAACATTGTAACTGACTTACATCGTAATACGTGGTATGTATTATGTGAATTTCTTAGATGCTAACCACATACCAATATTATATTTGCATAGTATGGTTGTAAATACATATGATGTTATGTTTAAAAGTTTATCGATTTAGGAGAATATGTTACATATTCACAACCGAAAGTGATGTAACTACACTTCCGGCTACACGAGACATTGGAACGCAAATATGCATTCCAGCACTAGTGTTTGGCGCCACTGACATGATCGACAGGTAGGAGATTTGTATTTTGATTTGTTCACTATAAATTGTGTGTTTTTCCTCACATTTGTGATGCTGATGAAGCGGACAACATCCCCGAAAACGTTCCAATAAAGTGATTTAACCGTTTTGGAAAAGTCCTGTGAGTGCAATCCTTCTTTTAAATATAGCATTACATCTTGCACTCAGGCAGGTGACTACAGGTGCAGATTGGTTAAATATATATATATATATATATAAAGACCTTTTGGAAGGTAAAATAGTTTTTGAGTATGAAAGTAATCCTACAATACAATCCAGAAAACAATCGGGAATGGTGGGTCTTTTTTACACTTTTTATTGGTAGCACAAAAAGAGAATTTTACAGTAAACATTTTACTAATTACAGAACTGTACAATAAATTTTTTTAAAAAATAAATAAACCACACTATTATTAGAGTTCCAAAAGTGTTCTAGAATATTTCTCAAGTCTGTTCTTCACAAAAATAGAAACACTGGAGGACACTAAGGGGTCTATTTATGAAGCAGCTGCTTCCGACCCTCTCCGCTTCAGTTCTGACTGAAGCAGAAGTTAAGAAGCAGCAGTCCTAAGACCGCTGCTCCTTAACTCGTCCACCACCTCTGAGGTGGCGGACAGCAATCAGCCCGATCACATACGATCGGGTTGATTGACACGCCCTGCTAGCAGCTGATTGGCCACGAATCTGCAGGTGGTGCTATACGCATTGATGTTGATTTATTCGCTATAGCGGATCATGTCTGTCCGCACCTATATAAATAGACCGCTAAGTATGTGTTTTATAATACAAGAACTTGTAGAAAAGTAATAATAATAATAATAATACATTTCACAGCAATAAATTGGGTAAATGGTCAAACTAAGATTGCGAAGAGCTTCTAGCAGGCATTTTTGTGGTTAAATAAAAATTCCCTTTTTCAGTTCTCCTCCATATGAACAAAATCTCCACTGTTTTTAAGAGGTACAAAACCAAAGACAATCTCAATCATAACAAAAGACTTTCTCCATTGTTTTTGGACAATAATATTTCAATAAAAGCGGAATACCTACCAGAACCATCCAATACTTTAGCTGTAATGCTATGTAGAAATAAGGAAGAGTAAATATTTGGTGAGCAGATTGTTGTTTTAATGTGAGGATCACAACTGCAGATTCAGGTAAGCTTAAAGGGACAGTCTAGCCAAAATTAAACTTTCATGATTCAGATAGGGCATGCAATTTTAAACAACTTTCCAATTGACTTTTATCATTAAATTTGCTTTGTTCCCTTGGTGGTATTTTTGAAAAGCTAAGCCTAGCTAGGCACATACTGATTTCTAAACCCTTAGCTCAGAGCATTTTGAAAGTTTTTTAGTTAGACGGTACTAGTTCATGTGTGTCATATAGATAACATTGTGCTCACTCCCGTGGAGTTATTTAGGAGTCTGCACTAATTGACTAAACTGCATGTCTGTCAAAAGCACTGAGATAAGGGGGCAGTCTGCAGAGGCTTAGATACAAGGTAATCACAGAGCTAAAACATATATTAATATAACAGTGTTGGTTATGCAAAACTGGGGAATGGGTAATAAAGGGATTATCTATCTTTTTAAACAATAAAAATTCTGGTGTATACTGTCCCTTTAAATTGACAGTTTTGACTGAGATGTACAGCAAGACTGAATTACAGGAGTCCTATATAAAAGACTGTTATAATATCCACAGACAAGTAAAAGTTAATTTACTGTTTGCAACCCTGTTGCTGGGATTTGGCTTGTTGCACTCTAGTCTGCAAGAATGGTGTTAGTAGATGGAAAATAGAATTGCAAAGATAGACAGAACAGTCCCTTCTCAGCTCTGAGCTGTAATGCATTAAAATCAGATGATGTCACTGGTGGGCGTGGCTTGTGAGCAGTACAGCCTCTACACAGCTCTGGGCTGATACTGAAAGGAGATACTGATGAATTCACAGGTGGGCATAGCTTGTTCAGAAACTGTTCTGCAAAGTCCTTTAAAGCTGTTATGGTGGAAAATCCTTAGCCAAACAAAAAGTATGTAGCTGTCTCTCCATTAGGTAGAGTAGATCTGGGAGAAATCCTTGTAAGCAGTGGTACTTGATCCGTATTGCACAGGAACAGGCAAGCAAAGCTGGAAGCCAAGAGATCAGTGTGAACAGAAACACGGGATAGAGATTGCACACAGGTAAATGCTTAAACACTGTCAGAAAAATTATTTAGCAATAAATCCCAGGTTTAGACAGGATTGTTGTTACAGATCACAACAATATAAATAAAGTATTATGTCAATAAGGCTTCCTTCCAAAAGAAGGATAAATCAGGAGGCTTGTAAATGCTGCAGAGAAGGAATGACCTTAGTCAAGCTAAACAAACAAATTACTAAGCACCTGTGAGAAGGTGTGATGTAATTTTATAGGCAGGCTTAGAGAAATGAGTGCAAGGAGATTTAAAGGAACAGTACATGACATTAGCAGATTACAGTTCTTGTTTTTTAAGACTCAAGTGATTTGAAATTGAACAAACACTGGTTTCTCACAATTTCCAAACTGAGGGATCCAATCTCTTTGGATCTCTTTGCATCCCGTCATAACCACCAACTACACCTTTACTTCAGTTAGCATCTGGACCCAGAATGATTGGAAATAGAGGCTTTTCTCCAAATATGGTTCTTATTTAGGCCATTTAGACTTTCTGCATTTTTTTCTATTATCTCCAGGACAATCATTTCTGTTTGCAGGCTTTTAGATATACCTGATGCTGATTACTCCCATGTGGCCAGCTCAATCATGGTACCCTTCCCTGTTAGAAATGTCTTACCTCCCTCCTCTTCCAGAACACCTTTTATATAGACCCAGACCACATTGTGCATCCTTTGATTTCAACTGGTTCCCTTCAGTTAGTAGCATGGATGGTTTCAGGGCATCTTGGTAAATGGAATGACTTAAATATTCAGATGTCTCTCTCCCTCAAAACTCATGGGACCTAGGTACCAAATTATACTATTACATGGTCTTGATAGTCAAGCTGGTGCTTACAAAGGCATCTGGACCCCTTTTCTGCACCTTTACATGAGATCATCAATTAATTTTCTTCCCTTTTCCAATCTGGTAAAAAGATTCATAAAAACAGAAAGAATCCAGCTCCAGCACGGGAAAGTCTGGTACTTTTAAAACATAGCTTTTATTATAATAAAGTTAAATAACATGTTAAAATGCACAACAACAAACAAAGCACTAGTGGAGAGATCCTATGTGTACCATGCCGGAGGGCACTTCATCAGGGATGGATGTATAACCCCCCCCTTTTTTATATAGTGTTAACAAGAATACATTTTAAATCTTGCTTAGCCAAAACAAGTAAGAGGATAATTTTAACTCTAACTACGCTATTAAATACAAATCAGCGGATTTGGGCTCCTGAGAGCAACCGCAATCTCCCAGACCTGTTGTTTTGTAATGTGAACTTCGTCACAGAAGAGCTAACCTCTGACTGGGAAAACCCTTCTAGGCTGGCCGGGCTCCTGGAACTGCCGGCCGGCTGCACTGCAACAGATACCCACCTAACCCCTTTCAAATGACACCCTGGAAGTGCCGCCGCTCCCCCGGGATCACCCCGAAACCACCACCCCTGTGTCCGTGGTCACTGTGGGACTGTGGCTGCCATGGCAGGTGCCAGCCTGTCTGGAGGGCGGGAATAGTGGGAGATTTGGGAGCAAGAGTTTGTGTATAAAAGTGTGTGTTTGTGTATAAAATGAATGTGTGTTTTCCAATAAAATCAGTTCTTCTTTCACCTGACTGCTAGTCTGTCTAGCTATTTGGGTGGGCTCCTGCTATAATCACTTTCTCCGCTACATAGCAGCAGTTTCCAGGCATCGGGAGGATCCAATTGGCGGAGCTACCCAGTCGGGGTAGCCGGGATCCGTAACAGTGGTGGCAGTGGTGGTATGCTTCTGATTACCTGGAACGTCCAAGCCACCACCTGAAGTCCTTGCTGGATGGAAAAGTATCACAGGCTCTGTAAGGATGAACTGCAGAGTTTACTGCAAGCCCAAGGAGGAGTAGCTGGTAACAAGACAAAGACTGCACTCGTACCTGAGCTGATGGAGGGTGATCAGGCTAACAAGCCGGCGGGTGGGTTGGATGGCGACCAAAGCAGTAGATGGCCCAGTACCACCTCAACTCCAGAGACCACCATGTCGGACCTCCAGAGGTAGATACAATGGCAACTGGACCTCTATGGATCTAACCCCCCCCGAGGAGATTGTTACTCGGGTCATTGCCGACGCCACTAAGGTACACTTTATGGAGCTGCAGAAGTCTATGGGGGGGATTGTGCCAGACCCCCTAGCTTCTCCTACCAGATTCAAGAAGCTACCCCATGCCGCCTTCCGGGCTTTCTAGGATGATGGGGCGGAGGAGATCGACTGCTATCTTCAGCTGTTTGAGACCCAGTGTTGGTTGCAGGGGGTCGCCGATGATGACCGAGTCACTATCCTGCTCCTGAAATTGTCCGGCAGGGCTTTGGAGGCTTTCCACACTGTACCCTCGGAAGACCAAGCCAACTATGATCGGGTGAGAGAGCGCATCCTTGCCCGGTATGGACTCACGCCAGAGGCGCACCGGCTGAAGTGCAGAGAACTGAAAAGAAAAGAAAATTTATGCTTACCTGATAAATTTGTTTCTTTTTAGACACGAGTCCACGGATTTCATCCTTACTTGTGGGATTACGCCTCCTGGTCAGCAGGAGGAGGCAAAGAGCACCACAGCAGAGCTGTATATATAGCTCCTCCCTTCCCTCCCACTCCAGTCATTCGACCGAAGTTAGGAAGAGAAAGGAAAAGCCAAGGTGCAGAGGTGTCTGAAGTTTACAAAAAATTAAGAACCTGTCTCAGAAAACAGGGCGGGCCGTGGACTCATTGTGTCTAAAAAGAAACAAATTTATCAGGTAAGCATACATTTTCTTTTCTTTTTAAAGAAACGATGAGTCCACAGATTTCATCCTTACTTGTGGGATACAATATCAAAGCTATAGTACATGGATGAAAAGGGAGGGACAAGACAGGGAACCTAAACAGAAGGCACCACTGCTTGAAGAACTATTCTCCCAAAAACAGCCTCAGCCGAGGCAAACGTATCAACAATTGTAAAATTTATAAAAAGTGTGAAGAGAAGACCAAGTTGCAGCCTTGCAAATCTGTACAACAGAAGCATCATTTTTGGATGCCCATGAGGAAGCCACAGCCCTAGTGGAATGAGCCGTAATTCATTCAGGAGGCTGCTGTCCAGCAGTCTCATATGCAAAACGGATGATACTCTTCAGTCAAAAAGAAAGAGAGGTAACAGTAACTTTCTGACCCCTATGTTTCCCTGAAAAAATAACAAACAAACAAAGAAGACGATTGTCGAAAATCCTTAGTCACTTAGAAGTAGAACTTTAAAGCACGGACTACATCTAAAGTATGTAACAGACGTTCCTTCTTAGAAGAAGGATTAGGACACAAGGAAGGAACAACAATCTCCTGATTAATATTCTTGATAGAAACAACTTTAGGAAGAAAACCAGGTCTTGTACATAACACCACCTTATCCAAATGGAAAATAAGGTAAGGAGAATCATACTGAAATGCCGAAAGCTCAGATACTCTTCGAGCAGAAGAAATAGCAACCAAAAATAAAACTTTCCAAGATAATAACCTAATATCTATGGAATGCATAGGTTCAAATGGAACCCCTTGAAGAGCTCTAAGAACTAAACTTAAACTCCAAGGAAGAGCAATTGGTCTAAATACAGGCCTGATTCTTAATCAGAGCCGGACCAAAAGATTGCACATCTGGAACATTTGCCAGACGCTAAAGTAACAAAATAGATAATCAGAATCAGTCCCATTAAGGAACTTGCTGATAACCCTTTCTCCAATCCTTCTTGGAGAATAGACAAAATCCTGGGAATCCTAACCCTACTCCAGAAGTAGCCCTCAGATTCACACCAATAAAGATATTTACGTCATATCTTATGGTAAATTATCCTAGTGACAGGCAGACGTGACTGAATTAAAGTATTTATGACTGAATCAGAAAAACTTTGCTTAGATAAAATTTAGTGTTCAAGCTCCAAGCAAACAGCTGCAGAGAAACCAGAGTCGGGTGATGGAAGGGACCCTGAATGAGAAGGTCCTTACGCAATGGAAGCTTCCACGGTGGCCGCGATGACATGTCCACCAGAACGGCATACCAAATCCTGCGAGGCCATGCAGGAGCAATGAGGATCACCGATGCCCTCTCCTGTTTGATTTGAGCAATCACCCGAGGAAGGAGAGCAAACGGGGGGAATACATATGCTAGGATGAAAGACCAAGGAACTGCCAAGGCATTTATCAGCTCAGCCTGGGGATCCCTGGACCTGGACCCGTTTCTTGGAAGCTTGGCATTCTGACAAGATGCCATAAGGTCCAACTCCGGCCAACCCCATCTGAGAATCAGACTTGAAAATATTTCCAGATGGAGCCCCCACTCTCCTGGATGAAAAGTCTGCCTGCTCAGAAAATCTGCCTCCCAGCTTACCACCCCTGGGATGTAGATTGCCGACAGATGGCAAGAGTGAGCCTCCGCCCACTTAATTATTTTGGCTACCTCGATCATCGCCAAGGAACTCCTCGTTCCTCCCTGATGATTGATGTAAGCCACTGTTGTTATGTTATCCGACTGGAATCTGATGAATTGGGCTGAGGCCAACTGAGGCCAGGATTGGAACGCATTGAATATCGCCCTCAACTCTAGAATGTTGATAGGAAGGAGAGATTCTGCTTGAGTCCATACTCCCTGAGCTCTTAAGGAACTCCAGACTGCTCCCCATCATAACAGGCTGGCATCCGTTGTCTACAAACTGAAAATGTTTGTCCAGAAAGGCAAACCTCAGGAACTTGTGATGATCTCTGTGGATAAAAACATGAAGATATGCATCCTTAGATCCACTGTCGTCATAAATTGATCCTCCTGGATCAAAGGAAGGATAATACGAATAGGTTCCATCCTGAAAGATGGAACTCCGAGAAACTTGCTTAGAGTCACAAAATCTAAGATAGATCTGAAGGTTCCCTCCTCTTTGGGACCTACAAACAGATTTGAATAAAACTCCCGCACCTGAATCGGAGCAGGCCAAGTACTCCCATGGGAGGGAGAACTCTTATACAATGTAAGAATGCCTCTCTTTGAACTGGTCCACAGAGAATCTGGAATCAGAAACCAGTCCATGTGAATCTCTGAAAAACTACTTTTCATTGTCCAGGGATTCTGAACGTCTCGATCCAAGCCTGAATGAAAACCCGAAAGACTGCCCCCATTAAAATCTGATTCCCAGATCGGGGACATGTTCTTCAAGTCGTCCTTGATCCGACGGCAGGCTAATTAGATCTTTTTTTTTTTTTTTTTTTTACAAAAATTCAGAAGAAATCCTCTTCATACAGCCAGGTTCCAACAAGGCATTCTTGTAATGAACCGTTAAAAATATAGACTTAGATCATAAATCTATATAACAAGGCCTTAACCATGAGGCTCAGAGAGCTGGGACAGAGAAACCTGAAACCTACGCTCCCTTTTTAAAAGCTCAAGGAAAGAATTTGAAATAAAGGAACTCAGTCAATTGAAAGCCTTTATCCTATCCTGGATTTTATACAGGAGAGTGTCTGACTTAAAAGTATCAGACAACGCATCAAACCAAAATGCCGCCCGCTAAGGACAGTAAAAAGTACATAGATGTAAGGCAATGTACACCTTGGCGTACATCTCTTTCCCAATCTTTGAGAGAATCTAACTAGTCGCAAACAAAGAAAGTAGTTCTCTTAGCTAAGTTGGGAACTACTGCTGTCACCCTAGGTAATGTCTGCACCTTAGTTATGTCGGATATGGGAACATCTCTTTAAGTATGACTCACAGGGCGTACTAGGATAGATTACACCTGTGCTAAGGTGAAAATAATTCCTCTAGTAAGGTTAGTCTCCACATGGGAAACCCTAGAATGCATGATATGCAAAGAAAGACTCCGGACGGAGTATGCGAGGAAGCACAGGGCATTGCATGTGTGCCCAAACATCATATGAACACTATAGGTTTGTGGCATAAAGTGATAATGTTTTAATAAAAAATAAACACACAAACTTTACTGTCACTTTAAATCATCTTATTTCTGTGTCAGAAATTATCTATGAATCATGTTAACTAGGGTTGCACCGATACCGATACTAGTATCGGTATCGGTGCCGATACCAAGTATTTGCATGAGTACTTGTACTCGTGCAAATGCACCGATACTTAAACCGATACCTCCAATTCCTACCCATACGCTATCTTTTGGAGTTTTTTCAAACTGCAAGTTCCCATTTAATTTTAAGCTGGAGTGGAGACTTAACTAAAAATTGTTCACTTCTGTTCTGCCAATACAAATTGCTGTTATTTGTATTATTGTACGTCAGAGCAGCGCTCCAAAAGCTGCTACTATACAGCTGGAAGTCTACCTGGAGAGATCACTGTACCTCATTCAGACAAACCCCTGAAGTACTGGGCAGTTAATAAACTGAGATTTAATGGCCCAAAAATATCTTTCTGGCCCATGCAGTAGTGTGAAAAGTTAAAGACTGTTCAGCTTAACGTCAAAAGTCCTTACTGATAGCAGAAACAGACTTATAGCTGAACATGCAGAGATGCTTCTGTTCCTTAATAAGAACTTGCCACTAACTTTTGAAAAATTATTCTAATTGATAGATTGCCTGTTATACTGCTAGTTCTCATCCTAAACAATTGTTCTCAAAACATAATGTACTCTAAGGAACATCCTTAGCCAGGGCTGGACTGGGAATAAAAAGCAGCCCTGGCAAAATATGAAGATCAGCCCTGTTTTCTGTTGAGTCAGTAGAATGCAAATGCCCCACTTTTCTCAAAGGGGATTACTGGGTACTCCTTCCCCAATATTATTTTCAGAATTAAATTATATAACTTTTTATTAAGTACAAATGTCAGATTCATGAGTTATATAGGCACCCTACAACCCAATTGCATCCAGTTGTTTCAAGGGGACTAACACCTGGACTGTGGCATGCCGGAGGGGGATCCATGGCAAAACTCCCATGGAAAATTACATAGTTGATGCAGAGTCTGGTTTTAATCCATAAAGGGCATAAATCACCTAACATTCCTAAATTGTTTGGAATAACGTGCTTTAAAACATCAGGTATGATGTTGTATCGATCAGGTAGTGTAAGGGTTACGCCCGCTTCACAGTGACAGACCAAACTCCCCGTTTAAAGGGACAGTCTACACCAGAATTTTTATTGTTTTAAAAGATAGATAATCCCTTTATTACCCATTTCCCAGTTTTGCATAACTAACACATTTATAATAATATACTTTTAACCTCTGTGATTATCTTGTATCTAAGCCTCTGCAAACTGCCCCTTTTTTCAGTTCTTTTGACAGACTTGCAGTCTAGCCAATCAGTGCCTGCTCCCAGATAACTTCTCGTGCATGAGCACAGTGTTATCTATATGAAATACGTGAACTAACACCCTCTAGTGGTGAAAAACTGTTAAAATGCAATCTGAAAGAGGTGGGCTTCAAGGTCTAAGAAATTAGCATATGAACCTCCTAGGTTAAGCTTTCAACTAAGAATACCAAGAGAACAAAGCAAAATTGGTGATAAAAGTAAATTGGAAAATTATTTAAAATTACATGCTCTATCTGAATCATGAAAGTTTATTTTGGCCTAGACTGTCCCTTTAACGCACTGCAAACAGTCCATTTGCACAACCGCAAACTCCCCATTTGCACAAGGTTGGATACCAAGCTAGCCATGTCCCGTTCCTTGTCCTCACTGATGTCATTGAAGGTCTCTTCCTCCACCCAGCCATGTACAACACCAAGGGCCCCCTGAAAGGTGACAAAAAGCCCCCTGGCATGGTTCACGGGTTGTTACATAACCACCCTTGGTGAAGCGGTACAGCTCGTTCTTTTGGAGCAGTTTTATAACCGCACTCCGGCAGAGGTACAGGACTGGGTCAAGGACAAAAGACTTACCATAGAAGCCTGATGGCAGATCAATATGTGAATGCTGAGAGCCAGGCGACCCCAGAACGCCTGCCCCTACCCCGCTCTGCTACCACTCCTGCTCAACCCCCAACAGTCCCCCGGCAGCCCCAAGCCCGGATGGCTCCTGTTTCCCTGGCCAGGGCCAGCAATACAGGGGGTGCTATAAGTGTGGACAACTCGGCCACTTCCAACGGTTCTGTACAACAATGCTAAGAAACCCCTCAGCCCAGCAGCCGAGGAACTCCTCCCTGGCCCAGTGGGGGACCACTCCAGCCAGGACCTACCAGGCCGCTGCCAACTGCGCCTATGCGGCGGGTCCTGATAGCTATGCAGAATGGCCAGATGAGGAAGTTGGCGTTCTGCATGAAGTCAGCTTGGTGACCCAAGATAACCGCCGGTCAATGTTCAGGCGGCCCAGGGATTAAGGGACACTGGCGCCACCGTCTCCCTGATCCAACCACACTTAGCCCCCACATCTAGTCGAACTGGGAGGACCCTTGCCATTCAGGTGGCTGTAGGAGCCGTGTTACATACCCCCACAGCTTGGGTACATCTGAACTGGGGAGCCGGCTCCCATGATGTAGAGGTGGGCATCATGCAACAGCTACCAGCCAAGGTCTTGCTGGGAAATGACCTCAGTCAACTGGCCTTAGCCTTTGTGGGGAATTACTCCTGGATGACTACCCAGTAACCACTCGGCAGCAAGTCAAACGCCAAGCTACTGCACCACCTCCGGGGACCCAAGTGAGACATTCCGCCCCAACTTCCCCTTGTCTTGACTTCCCCCCAAACCTTAACTCCCGACTAACCCACCTGGGTGTCCCCCTCCGACTTTGCCCAGGAGACCCTGAACGACACAACATTAGCCCCTTATTGGGACCTAGTAGAAACTGACCCCCAGGCCCCTGGGCAGAAATTGTTCCAGTGGGAAAGAGGGCTCCTGTACCGGATCTCTGAGAGGATAAAAGGGCCAGTGCCCAAACGCCAGTTGGTTGTACCGAAGAGGTTTCGGACCGACCTACTGCAGATAGGAGATGATATCCCTTTAGCTGGACATTTAGGCCAGTTCGGAAGTCACCACTGCCTGACCAAACCTATTTTTGGCAAGGAATTACAGCAGACATTAGGGCCTACTGTAAGTCATGCGAAGTGTGCCAGAAAGTAGGTACGACCGGAGACAATACTAAGGCCCCCCTGCACCCCCTCCGCATTATCGATGAACCCTTTAGCAGTCAATATAGTGGGTCCGTTAGCTCAACCCAGCCCCTTACCCAGGAAAAAGGTACATCCTTATAGTAGTAGACTATGGCACTATATACCCGGAGGTAATCCCCTTGGTAAATATCCAGGTGGAGACCATAGCAGATGCAATGCTCCGGATATTCACCAGGGTAGGCTTCCCCTGGGAGGTAATTTCCGATCAGGGATCGCAGTTCATTGCGTAAATCACCCAGCAGTTGTGGAAATTGTGCAGGATCAAACCTCTGCATAGTGCCCCTTACCATCCCCAGACGAACGGGCTATGTGAGTGGTTCAATGGGACCCTTAAGCAGCTGCTTAAGATGTTCTCTGCCATTCACAAGGACTGGGAATGATTCCTGCCACACTTCCTCTTTGCATATAGAGAGGTGCCCCAGGAATCCACAGGCTTCTCCCCCTTTGAATTAGTATATGGCCGGAGATAAGGGGACCCCTTGACTTATTAAGAGCCCATTGGGAAGGGACTACAAGGGGGGAAGAACACTCCATTGTGGGGTACGTTCTTCAGCTCAGGGGCTGACTGAAGGATCTCGCTACAACCGGAATGCTCGTATCCAAACCCTGACAGTAGGACAGAAGGTCCTCGTCCTAAAGCCAGTCAAAACAAACAAGCTACAGGCCTCCTCGCAAGGACCCTACCAGGTAGTGGAACAACTGAATGACACCACCTACCTGGTCGCCAAATGATAAGATGACCTGATCCACAGGACCTTTCATGTGAACATGTTGAAGGCCTATGTAGAAAGGGCCAAGGATGTGGCCACTATCTGTGCTTCGGCGGTGGAGTACTCTAAGAGTCTTCCAATGCCGGAGCTCCCTGAACCAGGTGAGACCCCCCAAGGCATGGCCAACATACCGCTAGACGAGAGGTTAGGGGCTGCACAGAGAGAGCAAGTCTGACACTTCCTGGAAGAGAGACAAGATATGTTTTCCACTGTCCCCGGGTACACCACAACGGCCATACACAGAGTGGAGACCCCGGGACAGGCTCCCCTGTGACAGGCAGCCTATAGGGTTCCAGAGGCAGTCAGGGACAGCATGCACCGTGAGCTCCAGGGAATGCTGGACCTTGGTGTTGTTGAAACGCCAGCAGCCCCTAGGCCTCCCGGTGGTGTTAGTACCCAAAAAGGACCAGACTACCCGGTTCTGCATCGACTACCGTAAGCTCAATGACAGAACCACCACTGATGCCTACACTATGCCCCAAGTCGATGACCTATTAGATAGAATCGCAGACGGCAACTTCCTAAACACCCTCGACCTCTAAAAGGGATACTGGCAGATCCCTTTAGAACCTAAGTCCATCCCTAAGTCTGCCTTCATCACCCCCTTCAGCCTCTACTAGTTCAAAGTAAAGCCATTTGGGATGAAGAACGCTCCAGCCACCTTCCAAAGGATGGTGGATAGTCTTCTGGATGGCCTCCAGGACTATGCCTGCGCATACCTGGACAACATCGCCATCTATAGCGACACCTGGGAGGACCATTTGGTCCACTGCGTCGTTTTAGATCACCTCAGAGCCGCCGGGCTGACTCTGAAGCCAGACAAATGTACCATCGGTTGCTCGGAGGTCCAGTACCTAGGCCACCGAGTGGGCTGCAGAAAGCAGCGGCCAGAACCGGCTAAGGTTGAGGCAGTGGCCAACTGGCCCACTCCCCAAACCAAAACCCAAGTGCTAGAATTCCTTGGAACTGCCGGTTACTACCGAAGATTTGTCCTCAACTACAGTGCCCTAGCTAAACCCCTGACAGACCTGACCCGTAAACGACTTTCCCGACAGGTCCTGTGGTCCCCTGAGTGCGAAGCTGCCTTCCAGAGCTTTAAGTCAGCTTTAGTCTCTGCTCCAGTACTCGCCTCTCCTAACCCCACCAAACGTTTTTCTGTGCACACAGATGCCTTCATGTTCGGGTTGGGAGCTGTGTTAAGCCAGGTAGAGGAAGAAGGGCAGGACCACCCCGTAGCCTACATTATTAGAAAGCTTTTGCCCAGAGAGGTAGGCTACACGGTGGTGTAGAAAGAGTGTCTGGCCCTGTTATGGGCCCTGAAGAAGCTACAGCCCTACCTCTATGGGAGGCCCTTCACCGTCCTCACTGACCACAACCCTCTTGTATGGCTTAACAGAGTTTCCAGGGAGACAATGGAAGATTGTTACTGTGGAGTTTAGACCTGCAGCCCTTTAAGTTTGACATTCAGTAAAGGCCGGGAAAAAGCAATGGAAATGCTGATGCTTTCCCGGCAGACTAAAGTGGCATAGCTCCTTGGACAACCCAAGGCCGACTCGTGTGTGGATCTAGCCAGGTCTGCCAAACTGAAAGGGGGGAGTTGTCATGGATACCGGGATGCAAGGGTTAAACCCCTACCCCCTACTACCTCACACCCTCTCATTTCTCAGCAGATTTGGGCTCCTGAGAGCAACCGCGATCTCCCAGACCTGTTGTTTTGTAATGTGAACTTTGTCAGAGAAGAGCTGATCTCTGACTGGGAAAACCCTTCTAGGCTGGCCGGCTCCTGGAATTGCCAGCCACACCGCAACGAATACCCGCCTAACTCCTCTCAGGCTAGTCGGGCTCCTGGAACTCCCGGTCGGCCGCTTTACACTAGACAACCGCTAACTTTACCCCTGGTCGCTCCAGCAGCCTTTTGCCTCAGAGCTCCCCTCTTTTGGGGATTGGTAGTCTCTAGGCAGGACAAGAGGTGGGGTGATTGCCGGAGGGGAGCTCCTTTAGGGACCAAGGGTTTTGGACACCCCTACCCCCCTATATTTACCAGGCTGTAACTCCGGTCACCAGTAACGAATCCCGTCGCTTTTTGGACTGTGGCAGCTGGGGACCGAGAGCTTTCAAATGACATCCTGGAAGTGCCGCCGCTCTCCTAGTATCACCTAAACACCACCACCCCTGTGTCCTAGGTCTCTGTGGGACTGTGGCTGCTATGACAGGCGCCAGCCTGTCTGGAGGTGCGGTAATGACGGGAGATTTGAGAGCAAGATAAGACCCTATGTTTGTGTACAAAAGGAGTGTGTGTTTCCAATAAAATCAGTTCTTTTTTCACCTGAATGCTAGTCTGTCTAGTTATTTGGGTGGGCTCCTGCTATAATCACTTTCTCTGCTACATAGCAGCAGGTTCCAGGCATCGGGAGGATCCAATTGGCGGAGCTACCCAGTCGGGGTAGACGGGATATGTCACACTGTCCATGAACAAGCACATTTCTCTAAAGCTAATCTTTTATTTTCATTTGTTAATGTCCAAGAAATAGCTAGCGGCTAGATTAAGAGTTTTGCGTTATGAGGGGTGCGGTGCTAACTTGCACGTTATTGTCACCGCTCACTTACCTACAGCGCTGGTATTACAGGTTTTTATAAACCCGGCGTTAAAAGACAAGAAGTGAGCGTAGAGCAAAATTGTGCTCCATACCGCACTCCAATACCAGCGCTGCTTATGTCAGCGGTGAGCTGGTTGTACGTGCTCGTGCACGATTTTCCCATAGACATCATGGGGAGAGCCGGCTGAAAAAAAGCAGTTTAAAGCTCCGTAACGCAGCCCCATTGATTCCTATGGGGAAACTAAATTTATGTTTTCACCTAACACCCTAACATAAACCCGAGTCTAAACACCCCTAAGCTTACACTTATTAACCCCTAATCTGCCACCCCGACATCGCTGACACCTACATTATACGTATTAACCCCTAATTTGCCGCTCCGGACATCGCCACCACTATAATAAACATATTAACCGCCGCACTCCTGCATCAAAAACATTAGTTAAATATTATTAACCCCTAATCTGCCGCCCCTAACATCGCCGCCACCTACCTACATTTATTAACCCCTAATCTGCCACCCCCGTCGCCACCACTATGCTAAAGTTATTAACCCCTAAACCTAAGTCTAACCCTAACCCTAACACCCACTAACTTAAATATAATTAAAATAAATCTAAAGAAAACCTACTATTAATAACTAAATAATTCCTGTTTAAAACTAAATACTTACCTGTAAAATAAACCCTAAGATAGCTACAATATAACTAATAGTTACATTGTAGCTATCTTAGGTTTTATTTTTATTTCACAGGCAAGTTTGTATTTATTTTAACTTGGTAGAATAGTTACTAAAAAGTTATTAACTATTTACTAACTACCTAGCAAAAATAAATACAAATGTACCTGTAAAATAAAACCTAACCTGTCTTACACTAACACCTAACCTTACACTACAATTAAATAAATTACCTAAATGAAATACAATTAACTAAATTAAATACAAATACCTCAATTACAAAAAAAAACAAAAACTAAATTAAAAATAAATTACAAGATATTTAAACTAATTACACCTAATCTAATAGCCCAATCAAAATAAAAAAAGACCCCCCGAAATAAAAAAAAAACCCTAGCCTAAAATAAACTATCAATAGCCCTTAAAAGGGCCTTTTACAGGGCATTGCCCCAAAGAAATCAGCTCTTTTACCTGTAAAAAAAATACAAACAACCCCCAACAGTAAAACCCACCACCCACACAACCAACCAGAAATTAAAACCCTAACTAAATAAACCTAAGCTTCCCATTGCCCTGAAAAGGGCATTTGGATGGGCATTGCCCTTAAAAGGGCATTTAGCTCTATTGCTGCCCAAACCCTTATCTAAAACTAAAACCCACCCAATAAACCCTTAAAAAAACCTAACGCTAACCCCTGAAGATCCACTTACAGTTTTGAAGACCGGACATCCATCGTCAATGAAGCCAGGAGAAGTCCTCAACGAAGCGGCAAGAAGTCCTCAACGAAGCCGGGAGAAGTCTTCATCCAAGCCGGGAGAAGTGGTCCTCCAGACGGGCAGAAGTCTTCATCCAGACAGCATCTTCTATCTTCATCCATCCGGCACGGAGCGGGTCCATCTTCAAGACATCCCGTGTGGAGTATCCAATCAGCCAATAGAATGCAAGCTCAATCCTGTTGGCTGATTGGATCAGCCAATAGGATTTAAGTTCAATCCTATTGGCTGATTGCATCAGTCAATAGGATTTTTTCAACCTTAATTCCGATTGGCTGATAGAATTCTATCAGCCAATCAGAATCTAAGGGACGCCATCTTGGATGACGTCACTTAAAGGAACCTTCATTTGTTAGGAGTCGTCGTAAGAAGGGGATGCTCCGCACCGGATGTCTTGAAGATGGACCCGCTCCGTGCTGGATGGATGAAGATAGAAGATGCCATCTGGATGAAGACTTGTTGAGGGCCACTTCTCCCGGCTTGGATGAAGACTTCTCCCGGCTTCATTGAGGACTTCTTGCCGCTTTGTTGAGGACTTCTCCCGGCTTCATTCACGATGGATGTCCGGTCTTCAAAACTGTAAGTGGATCTTCGGGGGGTTAGTGTTAGGTTTATTTTTTTAATTTTTTTTTAAAAGATTTTTTATTGAATAAAATAAATCCAAACTTACAATAAAATGTAGTTACAATGGTTAACAGATAACAATAAGACAATATGATATTGTTGTTTTTGTAGTTACAATTATGTTCATAATCATTATTATTATAGAATGATCCATATTACAACACGTTATAAACTTTGTTAGTAGTCTATCGAATATGCATATTCCTCCCATATAAATTTAAGAGAGTAATAGTCCTCCATTTTCTGTAATCTAAAGTAATTATACTTTTCCAAAGACAACACCAAGTTAACACATTCATACCATGCCCTTATTGAGGGTATTGATTCTGTTTTTCATAATTTGGGTATTAACTGTTTTGCACAATTTAACATTATGTATAAGAGTGTGGATCTCAGATTACAGGTCAGTTTAACTGGTTTGTGAAATAGACATGTCAAGGGGTCTAAGGGGACAGTGACATGTAATGCTTTGTTTATTTCTGTTATTATAGACTGCCAGTATTCACCCATTTTGGGACATTCCCACCATATATGCAGGAGTGAGCCTACCTGACCACATCCTCTCCAGCAGTTGGCAGTTGTTGCTGGATAAATCTGTGCCAATATATGAGGTGTATAGTACCATCTACTAAGCAATTTCATATTAGTTTCGCGGAATCTCATAGAGGAATCCGATGAATTCATCTTGGAGATGATAGCTATCCACTCTTTTACAGAAAGTGTTATATTCAAATCGGTTTCCCACTTCTGTGTGTATGTGGGAAGTGTACGTGAAGTTCCCTGTGCAATTAGTTTATATGAGATAGATAAGTGTCCTTTGTTTACAACTGTCAAATAGCAGAGGGACTCAAATGGGGTGAGTGGCCTACTGATTTTAGTTTTTTCAGGATGTGAGGATATTATATGAGCTAGTTGATGATACCTAAGCCATTGTGCAAAATGCGGTATCTCTAGGTTGAGTAGATCGGTTCTTGAGCGTAGTCTACCATTATCAAGCACCGTGTGGTAGGGAATTAGTGAGTGAATGGAATGTATCGAATTTAGAGTGACATTTTTCTCACTGTCAAAAATATGATTTGCAAGAATTGGTGTTAATGGGGAAGGGTTCGATGAGATAGTGGGGTCCTTTTTGAGCGCTCTGTCCCACTGTTTAAGTGTTTCAGCAGTGAGAGTGGAAGAGGTATGTGATGCCTTGCGTTGTGATGCTGGTATCCAGCAAGTTCTACCAAGGTTATCCGATTTGGCCATGTCCCTTTCCAATCTTATCCATTCCTTATCATTTTCATGTCTGCACCAGTTAATGATGCGTACAAAGTGAGCTGCTAATTTATATAACGCTAAATTTGGCACTCCCAAACCCCCTCTTTCTTTAGACATATACATCATCTTCATCGATACTCTAGTCATATGTTTAGACCAAATATAAGTGTTAATAGAATTTTGCAGAGACTGCATAAAATTTTCAGGTATGGGAATAGGTAAAGCCTGTAGTAAGTAGAGTATCTTTGGAAGAATCATCATCTTAATAGCACTTATTCGGCCTAGCCATGACATGTTTTTGTATGTCCAGTCATGGAGTTCCTGCTTTACTCTTTGATGTAGTGGTAAAAAATTTAAAGTAAATAATTTATCTTTGTCACCAGATATTTGCAACCCAAGGTACTTGATAGAAGTATTTTGGTATTTATAGGAAAACGTCTGTTGTATTTGCTGTATGATGTGTTGAGGATTATTTAAACTAAGGAATTCCGATTTGGAGTCATTAATTTTAAAATAAGAAATATGACTATATCTGGAAAATTCTACAGAGAGGGCTTTCAGTGATTGTAGTGGGTTTGTCAGGGTAAGCATGACATCGTCAGCATATAGTGCCATTTTATATTCTCTATTGCGTATAGTAATACCCGAGATGTCGGGATTTTGGTATATATTTGTCGCTAGAGCTTCCATGGCCATTACAAATAAGATGGGTGACAACGGGCATCCCTGACGTGTACCATTCCAAATTTTGATTGGGGAAGATAAGGAGTCATTCAGGCGTATTCTGGCTGTGGGATATCGGTATAGGGCAAATATTTTCTCAATTATTAGTGGTCCAAAACCGAATTTATGTAAGGTGGCTTTAAGGAAATCCCAATTCATCCTATCAAAGGCTTTTTCCCCGTCTATAGATAAAAAAATCGTTGGGGTTCTTATTTTGGAAACATAATCTAAAAGGTTAATTATTTTAGTAGTATTATCCCTAGCTTTGCGGTTTGGTGTAAAGCCTGCTTGATTAGTGTTGATTAATAGGGGGAGTATTTTGTTAATACGGGTAGCTATAATTTTTGCAAATAATTTTGTGTCTATGTTAAGTAGTGATATAGGTCTGAAATTAGCTGGGGTGGTGGGGGATTTCCCGGGCTTAGGGAGAACGGTTATATGGGCTTCAACCATATTCTGTGGGAATGGGTTATCTTTATTTATTTTGTTGAAGATATTCAGAAGGAATGGGACCAAGACATTCTGAAAGGTTTGATAGTAATGAGCTGAAAACCCGTCTGGGCCCGGGCTTTTACCCACTTTTAGGTTTTTAATGGCATGAGATAGTTCTGCCTTAGAAATCGGAGCATCCAACTCTGCCATTTGTTCATCATTTAAGGTGGGAAGATTGGTGCTGTCTAGATATGCGGAAATGTTAGATGTTACTTCAGGTTGGGGACTGACATTATTTAAGTTATACAGCTTGTTATAGTAATCCCTGAACTGTGCCATAATTGCCAGGGTTGTATGAACCTTTTGTGTCTTGGAAATATGTAATTCATGTATATGAGATTTAAGTTTTTTAGCCTTCAGATACCTAGTTAGCATTTTCCCTGCCTTGTTACCCTCATAGAAAAATATTTCCCTGTATTTTTGAGTGATGGTCAGTTGTTCCTGAGCGAGTAACTCTTTGAGTTGGTATCTACATTCTTTCAACTTGTGCATGATGTGGGGATCCATAGGTCTCTTTTTGTGTTGGAATTCTAGATTTGAGAGTTGTGTGGTGAGTTCAGTGTAGTGTTGCGTTTCTATCTTTTGTTTTTGAGCTTTATATTTTATAAATTCACCTCTCATATAACATTTGTGTGCTTCCCACAGAATGGTGTCGTCCACTTCTTTGGTGTTATTTATTTCAAAGAATTCTCTAAGTGATTTGTCTAGCCTCTCTTCCTATCTGCAGAGTTCAATAGGGAGTCATCTAATCTCCATTGATATTCAGAATTCCTAGTGTTAGGCCATTGCAGTTGTATAAGTAGTGCAGAGTGATCTGACCATGAAGTTGGTTTTATTAGGGAATTTTTAGAGTAAGTCAAACCAGCCTGGTTAATAAAGAAGTAATCCAAACGGCTGTATGTCTTAAAAGGGGCTGAGAAAAAGATGTAATCTCGTTTGTCACCATTAAAATACCGCCAAGTGTCAAAAAGATTATATTCTCTAAACATTTTCCATAGGAATCGAGCTGTTTTAAGGGACACCCTGGATTTGGGGTTTGAACTATCTACTTGTGGTTGAATTGGAAAATTAAAATCTCCTTCTAATATGACAATTCCTCTAGAAAAGTCCAAAATCTTTTGAAACATCATTCTGAAAAAAGGAATTTGATTGTTATTCAGTGCGTATATATTTATGAGTGTCACCGGGCTCCCTAACAGGAGTCCAAAGACTCCCAAAAACCTCCCTTCTCTTTCTTTAGATGCCTGTATATGCTGAAAGGCTATATTTTTATCCATAAGGATACTAACCCCTCTCTTTTTTTGAGTGAATGAATTATGATAATGCTGTGTAAAGTGCTGGCCATGGTATTTGGGTTCCCTATGTTTTTTGTAATGTGTTTCTTGCAGAAAAAGAATATTTGCCCGCCGCCTATATAGGTCTGCTAGTGCTGCTGAGCATTTTTGGGGCAAGTTGAATCCCTTTACATTCTGGGATATAATGTTTAGATTATGGGGGCTAGTTATCAAGCCGTCTACTTTTCTGGCTTCGCCGGCCCAATACGTCCGCCTAAGCTCGCCTACCTTCGCCGCCGCGGACCTGAAAAAATACGCCTAAGTTATCAAATAAAGCTGTCAAAAAGCCGCGGGGCGATGAGCAGCGGACTGTGACAGTTATCACTCATCCGATCTCGCTGCCCTTCGGCTTTTTCCCAGCTTTATTGCTAGCCTGTCACTAAGCACTCACACTAAACTGCACTGTTCTACCCCCTATAACGGCGCCCCCGGAGCCCCCCGCAACTCAATAAAGTTACTAACCCCTAAACCGCCGCTCCTAGACCCTGCCGCAACTCTGATAAATGTATTAACCCCTAAACCGCCGCTCCCGGACACCGCTGCCACCTACATTATACCTAGTAACCCCTATCCTGCCCCCCCTATACCGTCGCCCTCTATTATAAAATTATTAACCCCTATCCTGCTGATCCCGCACCTCTCCGCAACTAAATAAATAGTTTAACCCCTAAACCGCCGCTCCATGAACCCGCCGCAACCTATAATAAATTTATTAACCCCTATCCTGCCCCCCACTACGCCGCCGCCACTGTAATAAAATGATTAACCCCTAAACCTAAGTCTAACCCTAACCATAACGCCCCCCTAACTTAAATATTAATTAAATAAATCTAAATAAATTAACTCTTATTAACTAAATGAATCCTATTTAAAACTAAATACTTACCTTTAAAATAAACCCTAATATAGCTACAATATAAATAATAATTATATTCTAGCTATCTTAGGATTTATTTTTATTTTACAGGTACCTTTCAATTTATTTTAACCATGTACAATAACTATTAAATAGTTATTAACTATTTAATAGCTTACCTAGCTAAAATAAAGAGAAATGTACCTGTGAAATAAATCCTAACCTAAGTTACAATTACACCTAACACTACACTATACTTTAATAAATTATTCCTATTTAAACTAAATACTTACCTGTAAAATAAACCCTAAGATAGCTACAATATAATTAATAATTATATTCTAGCTATCTTAGGATTTATATTTATTTTACAGGTAACTTTGTATTTATTTTAGCTAGTTAGAATAGTTATTAAATAGTTATTAACTATTTAATAACTACCTAGCTAAAAGAAATATAAAATTACCTGTAAAATAAATCCTAACTTAAGTTACAATTAAACCTAATACTACACTATCATTAAATTAACTAAATAAACTACCTACAAAGAACTACAATGAAATACAATTACATAAACTAACTAAAGTACAAAAAATAAAAAAAGCTAAGTTACAAAAAATAAAAAATTAAGTTACAAACATGTTAAAAATATTACAACAATTTTAAGCTACTTACACCTAATCTAAGCCCCCTAATAAAATAACAAACCCCCCCAAAATAAAAAAAATCCCTACCCTATTCTAAATTACATAAATTTCAAAGCTCTTTTACCTTACCAGCCCTTAAAAGGGCCATTTGTGGGGGCATGCCCCAAAAAGTTCAGCTCTTTTGCCTGTAAAATAAAAATACAACCCCCCCCAACATTAAAACCCACCACCCACATACCCCTAATCTAACCCAAACCCCCCTTACAAAAACCTAACACTAATCCCCTGAAGATCATCCTACCTTGAGTCGTCTTCACTCAGCCGAGCCACCGATGGAACTGAAGAGGACATCCGGAGCGGAAGAAGTTAATCCTCCAAGCGGCGCTGAAGAAATCTTCCATCCGATGAAGTCATCATCCAGGCGGCGCTGAAGAAGTCTTCGATCCGGCCGATGTCATCTTCAAAGAGGCGCTGAAGAGGTCTTCTATCCGGGCGAAGTCATCTTCCAAGCCGGGTCTTGAATCTTCCTTCCGCCGACGCGGAACCACCTTCTTCACCGACGGACTACGACGAATGACGGCTCCTTTAAGGGACGTCATCCAAGATGGCGTCCCCTCAATTCCGATTGGCTGATAGGATTCTATCAGCCAATCGGAATTAAGGTAGGAAAATCTGATTGGCTGATGGAATCAGCCAATCAGATTGAGCTCGCATTCTATTGGCTGTTCCGATCAGCCAATAGAATGTGAGCTCAATCTGATTGGCTGATTGGATCAGCCAATCGGATTGAACTTGAATCTGATTGGCTGATTCCATCAGCCAATCAGATTTTCCTACCTTAATTCCGATTGGCTGATAGAATCCTATCAGCCAATCGGAATTGAGGGGACGCCATCTTGGATGACGTCCCTTAAAGGAGCCGTCATTCGTCGTAGTCCGTCGGTGAAGAAGGTGGTTCCGCGTCGGCGGAAGGAAGATTCAAGACCCGGCTTGGAAGATGACTTCGCCCGGATAGAAGACCTCTTCAGCGCCTCTTTGAAGATGACATCGGCCGGATCGAAGACTTCTTCAGCGCCGCCTGGATGATGACTTCATCGGATGGAAGATTTCTTCAGCGCCGCTTGGAGGATTAACTTCTTCCGCTCCGGATGACCTCTTCAGTTCCATCGGTGGCTCGGCTGAGTGAAGACGACTCAAGGTAGGATGATCTTCAGGGGATTAGTGTTAGGTTTTTGTAAGGGGGGTTTGGGTTAGATTAGGGGTATGTGGGTGGTGGATTTTAATGTTGGGGGGGGTTGTATTTTTATTTTACAGGCAAAAGAGCTGAACTTTTTGGGGCATGCCCCCACAAATGGCCCTTTTAAGGGCTGGTAAGGTAAAAGAGCTTTGAAATTTATGTAATTTAGAATAGGGTAGGGATTTTTTTTATTTTGGGGGGGTTTGTTATTTTATTAGGGGGCTTAGATTAGGTGTAAGTAGCTTAAAATTGTTGTAATATTTTTAACATGTTTGTAACTTAATTTTTTATTTTTTGTAACTTAGCTTTTTTTATTTTTTGTACTTTAGTTAGTTTATGTAATTGTATTTCATTGTAGTTATTTGTAGGTAGTTTATTTAGTTAATTTAATGATAGTGTAGTATTAGGTTTAATTGTAACTTAAGTTAGGATTTATTTTACAGGTAATTTTGTATTTCTTTTAGCTAGGTAGTTATTAAATAGTTAATAACTATTTAATAACTATTCTAACTAGCTAAAATAAATACAAAGTTACCTGTAAAATAAATATAAATCCTAAGATAGCTATAATATAATTATTAATTACATTGTAGCTATATTAGGGTTTATTTTAAAGGTAAGTATTTAGTTTTAAATAGGATTCATTTAGTTAATAAGAGTTAATTTATTTAGATTTATTTAATTAATATTTAAGTTAGGGGGCGTTAGGGTTAGGGTTAGGTTTAGGGGTTAATAATTTTATTACAGTGGCGGCGGCGTAGTGGGGGGCAGGATAGGGGTTAATAAATTTATTATAGGTTGCGACAGTGTAGGGGGGGCAGATTAGGGGTTAATAAATGTATTATAGGTGGCGACGGTGTAGGGGGGGCAGGATAGGGGTTAATACATTTAATATAGGTTGCGGCGGGTTCAGGGAGCGGCGGTTTAGGGGTTAATACATTTATTATAGTTGCGGTGGGCTCCGGGAGCGGCGGTTTAGGGGTTAATATGTATAGAGTAGCTTGCGGTGGGCTCCGGGAGCGGCGGTTTAGGGGGTAATAACTTTATTTAGTTGCGGCGGTGTAGGGGGGGTCAGATTAGTGGTGTTTAGACTCGGGGTACATGTTAGGGTGTTAGGTGTAGACAGCTCCCATAGAAATCAATGGGATGTCTGTCAGCAGCGAACTTGTACTTTCGCTATGGTCAGACTCCCATTGATTCCTATGGGATCCGCCGCCTCCAGGCTGGCGCTTTGAAAACCAGGTACGCTGGGCCGTAAAAGTGCCGAGCGTACCTGCTAGTTTTTTGATAGCTAGCAAAAGTAGTGAGAATGTGCCGCACTTGTGTGCGGAACATCTGGAGTGACGTAAGAATCGATCTGTGTCGGACTGATTCCGGCGGATCGAAGCTTACGTCACAAAATTCTACTTTTGCCGGTCTCGAGCCTTTGATAACTAAGGCGTATCAGCCTCGCCACAAATACGCTGCGGAATACGCAGCGTATTTGAGGTTGACGGCTTGATAACTAGGCCCCTATGTGTCATAATATTTATTGTGGATGAGATGGGGAGATGTGGGGCTCTTGAAAATATCTGGTCGCCGGTGTCTATGTGGGGAGGTTGAACACTCTCGGTACCTTTTATAACCACAACCTTCCAGTTTCCATGTCCTACCAAATGGTTTGTGATAACCTGAAATATATCTACAATAATGATGCATACCCTCCAGAGCTTGAGGTGTGATAGTACTACATTTAACCATAGTTATAACATAACAAACAATTAGTATAACATATAAAATAAAATCTGTGTGAACATTTTCTGGGTTTCAGAATTAATATGAGAACTAAAACAATACTAAGGGGTCATTTATAGGGTGACCTTTGAAATAAAGATATTGCATATATTTAAGGCTTTCAGCAATATTTTAGGGTTATTATACATCCTATAATAGGATCATAAACAAAACATTGTGATATTCTTTAAGGCTAATACCAGTCTCCTGACTAGGAGCAAGGCATAGGCATTATCTTGGAAAACACAATTTGTACATATATGTATAGCATTAAGTATTCATAGTTACTGGTCCTCTGAATCTGAAGCGGAATCTTCTTCTCTGGGGTCTCTTGATTTGTGGGTTTAGCTAGTCTCTGTTCTCTCATTACACCAAAGGGATTGGGTACCCCTTTCCTTTTTTTCTTTTGAGACGAGACAATGTCCCAGGGTTTTTCTTGTGCCTTTCTTTGGGATCTTGATTCTTCTTTGCCCATGCTTGTTTGTGGCAGGAATATAGTCGGTGGCTCTATATCAAGTAATCTGCAGAATTGTTTCACTTCTGACAGGCGGGAGCAGAAGATCCTTTTGTTATTGTGGAGTACCAATAGTTGGAAGGGAAATCCCCATCTATAAGGGATTTTTTTATTTCTCAAGAGTGTGGTTAGGGGTGATAACTCCTTCCTTCTCTGCAGAGTCCGTACTGCCAGATCAGCGTAAAACTGTATAACAAGCCCTCGGAACCGAACTGGTTGTTTCTTTCTGGAAGCAGCCATGATGTTCTCTTTTTCTAAACACTTCTTAAATTTTATTATAATGTCCCGTGGAGGAGCAGTGTCTGGTGGTTTCGGCCTAAGGGCTCTGTGGGCTCGTACCCACTGTATGTTAGCGGCATTAGGATCACTTAACAGATGTGTAAAGAGGGCAGGTAGGTATACCGGGAGATCTTTTGGAAAAACTGATTCCGGGATCCATCGTAGCCTTATATTTTTCCTCCTCCCCCTGTTTTCAAGATCCTCTAACTTATCTTGCAAGGAAGCTATTATATCCGTTTGCAGACCTATTGTGTCCTGCACATTAGTGAGATCTTCTCTTATGATGTCTCCTTGTTCTTCTAATGCTTCAACCCTAAAGCCTAGGGTATGCATATCTTGTTTAAGTTCCTGTAATTCCTCCCTATTATAGGCTCTGACTACTTTAGTAATGTCCTGCGTTGATGCAAGAGAGGACAAGATATGTGATGGAATTGAGGTCTGACTAGTGTCATTTGTTTCTGGAGCATTATGTAGAGAGTCATCTGGAGAAGGTGGTGTTTTAGGAGTTACCTGGCGCTTTTGTGACTTTTGTTCAGAAGAGCTAAAAAATGCACTTACAGACTGACTTTTATTTAAAGGAGTATGTGAGGTTTAAGCAAGTTTAGTGCCCTTTTAGGTGGCCATCTTTAGTTGCGTAGGTGTAATGTTCTTAGACAGAAATGAACAGGAGGAAGGGTGTTCAGAGGATAGTGTCCACTGTGATTAAATATAAAGTAGAATAGTGACTCTGATTACTTTATTTCAGCTGTGCCAGAAAGCTTTTATTAAAGCAGGTATATGGGTCACCAATTAAAAGATTTATTCCTGCTCTGTGTTTCAAAATTCTTTATATCCTTATCCCCTCTCCCATCTGGCCAGTGCCTACTTTGTGGCTTAAGGATTAGGCAAGTTATGTAAGTCAATCAATGCTGCCCCTCAGTTATGGCCAATCCAATGCTGGAAATTATATACTCCACTGTCTATTCCCAAACAGGAGATAATACACTTTTTTATTGTTGCGTTTACCCAACAAGGGTTAATCCTCCTCTCTGTGGGGCTCTTGTGTTGCTCCTTGCCATTCTGCCGAGTTTGATGTGATGCAGTGACTGTACTCGTGGCCTTACAGCATGGCGGTTGCTGGGTTCTTTTAAGAACTGCTCTCTCAGGACGTGTGTTGCGGATTAGTCCTCAGAGGACACTGCCAGTGTCCCTGAGGTGTCCGGTGCTTGATCCGTCTGTGTATGGTGCTGAAATCCTATACTAGAACATATCAGGTCTCCTTGTCTCCGGTCCCCTTCACAGAGCTCAGGGCTTGAGCAGCCATCTTTAGCTGCGGCCGGCTCGGCCCCTCGTGTTAGGTTTTTTTAAGGGTTTATTGGGTGGGTTTTAGTTTTAGACTAGGGTTTGGGCAGCAATAGAGCTAAATGCCCTTTTAAGTTAATTGTATTTAATTTAGGTAATTTATTTAATTGTAGTGTAAGGTTAGGTGTTAGTGTAAGACAGGTTAGGTTTTATTTTACAGGTACATTTGTATTTTTTTTTAGTTTAGGCTAGGGTTTTTTTTATTTTGGGAGGTCTTTTTTATTTTGATAGGGCTATAAGATTAGGTGTAATTAGTTTAAATATCTTGTAATTTGTTTTTTATTTTGTGTAATTTAGTGTTTGCTTTTTTTTTAATTTAGGTATTTGTATTTAATTTAGTTAATTGTATTTAATTTAGGTAATTAATTTAATTGTAGTGGAAGGTTATGTGTTAGTGTAAGACAGGTTAGGTTTTATTTTACAGGTAAATTTGTATTTATTTTAGCTAGGTAGTTAGTAAATAGTTAACTATTTAGTAACTATTCTACCTAGTTAAAATAAATACAAACTTGCCTATAAAATAAAAATAAACCCTAAGCTAGATACAATGTAACTATTAGTTTTTTTTTAGTATTTTATAGGTAAGTATTTAGTTTTAAATAGGAATAATTTAGGTATTGATAGTAGGTTTTATTTAGATTTATTTTAATTATATTTAAGTTAGGGGGTGTTAGGGTTAGACTTAGGTTTAGGGATTAATAAATTTAGTATAGTGGCAGCGACATTGGGAGGCAGCAGATTAGGGGTTAATAACTGTAATGTAGGTTGCAGCGATGTTAGGGACAGCAGATTAGGGGTTAATAATATGCGATGCGGGAGTGCAGCGGTTAGGGGTTAATATGTTTATTATAGTGGCGGCGATGTCCGGAGCGGCAGATTAGGGGTTAATAATTTTATTATAGTGTTTGCGATGCGGGAGGGCCTCGGTTTAGGGGTTAACAGGTAGTTTATGGGTGTTAGTGTACTTTTTAACACTTTAGTTATGAGTTTTATGCTACAGCTTTAGAATGCATTACGAACCCTGTGGGATAGGCTGTACTGCTCACTTTTTGGCCTAAAAAAAAAAAGCTTGTAATATCGGCGCAATTGAAGTCCCATTGAAAAAAGACTTTACGAAAATTGCGTAAGTTAATTTGCGGTACGGCCAAAAAATTGTGTGCGGTGCCCCTAAACCTGCAAGACTTGTAATAGCAGCGGTAGTGAAAAAGCAGCGTTATAACCTGATAACGCTGCTTTTTCACCACAACGCAAAACTCGTAATCTAGCCGTAGATTTATACCTGAACAAACAATAATATCTCATAGAAAGTTATTTTCTATGTATTTGTTGTACAAAAAACTGATATATGATATTTTAACATAAATGAATGTGTATTTGTATTTCTAGAAATCATGATATGCCTATCTCATGTTTTTTTGTGTTTTAAAATGATTATTAATGCTAGAATTTGTACATATATCTTTGCACATACTTGTGTGTGTGTGTGTATATATATATATATATATATATATATATATATATATATATATATGTGTGTGTGTGTTAGGTCAGAAATCTTTTGCAAACATATTTACATGTCCCTAAATTCTTTTTTTTGTTGTAAACAATGTCGTCTTTCATATCTCTGTGTTTATTTACACCACTATACAGGGAGTGCAGAATTATTAGGCAGATGAGTATTTTGACCACATCATCCTCTTTATGCATGTTGTCTTACTCCAAGCTGTATAGGCTCGAAAGCCTACTACCAATTAAGCATATTAGGTGATGTGCATCTCTGTAATGAGAAGGGGTGTGGTCTAATGACATCAACACCCTATATCAGGTGTGCATAATTATTAGGCAACTTCCTTTCCTTTGGCAAAATGGGTCAAAAGAAGGACTTGACAGGCTCAGAAAAGTAAAAAATAGTGAGATATCTTGCAGAGGGATGCAGCACTCTTAAAATTGCAAAGCTTCTGAAGCGTGATCATCAAACAATCAAGCGTTTCATTCAAAATAGTCAACAGGGTCGCAAGAAGCGTGTGGAAAAACCAAGGCGCAAAATAACTGCCCATGAACTGAGAAAAGTCAAGCGTGCAGCTGCCAAGATGCCAATTGCCACCAGTTTGGCCGTATTTCAGAGCTGCAACATCACTGGAGTGCCCAAAAGCACAAGGTGTGCAATACTCAGAGACATGGCCAAGGTAAGAAAGGCTGAAAGACGACCACCACTGAACAAGACACACAAGCTGAAAGGTCAAGATTGGGCCAAGAAATATCTCAAGACTGATTTTTCTAAGGTTTTATGGACTGATGAAATGAGAGTGAGTCTTGATGTGCCAGATGGATGGGCCCGTGGCTGGATTGGTAAAGGGCAGAGAGCTCCAGTCCGACTCAGACACCAGCAAGGTGGAGGTGGAGTACTGGTTTGGGCTGGTATCATCAAAGATGAGCTTGTGGGGCCTTTTTGGGTTGAGGATGGAGTCAAGCTCAACTCCCAGTCCTACTGCCAGTTTCTGGAAGACACCTTCTTCAAGCAGTGGTACAGGAAGAAGTCTGCATCCTTCAAGAAAAACATGATTTTCATGCAGGACAATGCTCCATCACACGTGTCCAAGTACTCCACAGCGTGGCTGGCAAGAAAGGGTATAAAAGAAGAAAATCTAATGACATGGCCTCCTTGTTCACCTGATCTGAACCCCATTGAGAACCTGTGGTCCATCATCAAATGTGAGATTTACAAGGAGGGAAAACAGTACACCTCTCTGAACAGTGTCTGGGAGACTGTGGTTGCTGCTGCACGCAATGTTGATGGTGAACAGATCAAAACACTGACAGAATCCATGGATGGCAGGCTTTTGAGTGTCCTTGCAAAGAAAGGTGGCTATATTGGTCACTGATTTGTTTTTGTTTTGTTTTTGAATGTCAGAAATGTATATTTGTGAATGTTGAGATGTTATATTGGTTTCACTGGTAAAAAATAAATAATTGAAATGGGTATATATTTGTTTTTTGTTAAGTTGCCTAATAATTATGCACAGTAATAGTCACCTGCACACACAGATATCCCCCTAAAATAGCTATAACTAAAAACAAACTAAAAACTACTTCCAAAACTATTCAGCTTTGATATTAATTAGTTTTTTGGGTTCATTGAGAACATGGTTGTTGTTCAATAATAAAATTAATCCTCAAAAATACAACTTGCCTAATAATTCTGCACTCCCTGTATGTATATAGTGTAAATGTATTATTATTCTTAACAGGAATACTTGCGAATATAACATGTAATCAGAGTATCATATGTATTTATTTGCAATCAATGGATATTTTAGGAGCTGGGCCAGTTTTCTATCTGCACCTGTGTAACCCATCCTGATTGCAGTCTAGTTTTAAACACCACCCCTACACAGGTGTTTCAAAAATGGCCTGGCATATAAGATGACATTTCTTAATGAAAATGAAATTCAAGAGAAGGAAAAAAAACACTGAAAATAGCATGACAGTAAAGAGGTGATTTTAATTTCTGCTGTATCTGATTCATGACAGTTTAATGTTAGGTAGGCTATCCCTTTGAGCTATCAGTTTAAGATTATATTTAATCAAACATCATTTGAATTTTAAAATCATTGTCTAAAATATTACACTGTGTGTCCTAATGTCATCATCAATGTTTAACTTAAATACTAATTTCACATATACATACATTTTAAGTATAATACCCAATGTAACAAATGGCACTGACAAGTTCTGATGAGTAATCAATGACACAAGTATCGAGCAATTTGATTTTTTAGTGATAGTAGAAAATGTATATTTAAATCAGATTGGCTGATGTCATAAATCATGTGATTATGCATTTCCCAATCAAAAGTGGTGGAAAATTTCACTAGTTTGTGGGTTGTTTTTTAGTATTGCGTCAAATTTGGTGCGAAAAGTGTTGCGTCAAATTTGGTGTGAAGTGGAGAGTGGGACTTGCATTACATGCCTTAAGCATGGCGCAAATAGATTTATCAAAAAAAAAAGAAGTAAGTTAGCTACATTATGTTATAAAATTATTTAATTTTTAACTCTATATCTACTACTATTGCACCATATTTGGAGAAATAATATTGCGCCCTTGCTTTGCAATGAGAGCCAAAGATAAAACATAATCCATAAGTAGTAATGTATATTTCATTGTTATCCCTATATCTACTAGTGCACCAAATTTGGAGCAATACTTCACACCAAATTTGGAGCAATAATTATGTCCCCTTGCTTTTGAAATATTTACATTACTACTTATGGATTATGTTAAATCTGTCTTTCATTACATTTTTATCCCTATATCTACTAGTGCAACAAATTTGAAGCAATATTTCGCACCATATTTGGAGCAATAATATTGTTTGATTTAGAAAGAGTATACAATTTTAATAAAGTTTATAATTTACTTTTATTATCTAATATGCTTCATTTTCTTGCAGCATCGAACATAACCTTTCTGTGTTTTCAGACTCTCATTGATTTCTATGGCATTCGCGGCCTCAAGGGTGGCGGTTTGAACTATAGGTACGCTGTGTTGGAATTGACGCGAGCGTATCTGTTGAATTTTTGATAAATTGGCAAGAGGGTCAAATTATTTCATTTTTAACTCTATATCTACTAGTGCACCAAATTTGGAGAAATAATACTGTCCCCTTGCTTTGTAATGAGAGACAAAGATATAACATAATCCATAAGTAGTAACGTATATTTAATTTTTATCCCTATATCTACTAGTGCACCAAATTTGGAGCAATACTTCACACCAAATTTGGAGCAATAATTATGTCCCCTTACTTTTGAAATATTTACATTACTACTTATGGATTATGTTAAATCTGTCTTTCATTACATTTTTATCCCTATATCTACTAGTGCAACAAATTTGAAGCAATATTTTGCACCATATTTGGAGCAATAATATTGTTTGATTTAGAAAAAATATACAATTTTAATAAAGTTTCTAATTTACTTTTATTATCTAATATGCTTCATTTTCTTGCAGCATCGAACATAACCTTTCTTTGTTTTCAGACTCCCATTGATTTCTATGGCATTCGCGGCCTCAAGGGTGGCGGTTTAAACGATAGGTACGCTGCGTCGGAATTGACGCAAGCATATCTGTTGAATTTTTTATAAATTGGCAAGAGGGTCAAATGGAGTTGAATGTGATGGCGGATGATTAGTATTCTGCTCGAATAACACAAGCATTGATCTGTGTCGGATTTATATCGGGGGAGCATATATTTCGTCACACATTTCAACATTTGACGATCTTGACACTTTTTTAACTACGGCGGATCAAGTTTGCGTCAAATATGACGCGGACTTCCAGCGCATTATCGAGTTATCAAATAGCGAGCGGACATAGCGAATCATGACCTCTTGACATTGCTGCAGGCATATGCTGTCCACATTTATCTTTGCACAAGCATTTTACTATAAATGCTTGTGCAATGCTGCCACCTGCTCACTGGTGACCAATCAGCCTTTAGCAGGGGAGGTCAATCATCCTGATTGGATCGGGATGGTTTCAATCTGCCACCTTTTACATGGCGGAGAGGTTAAGGAGCAGCTGTTTTATAACCGCTGCTTCTTAACTTTAATTCCTGGTGAGACTGCAATGATGGGCATTCGAAGCAGCATTTGCTGCTTGATAAATGGAGCCCAATAAGTATTTGATATTAACCAGACAAGCAGCTTATAGGCAGTGTTGCGTGATGCAAGTAATTAGAGATTGTAACAAATATTTTTAAAACATTTGACTAATACCACAATTTTAAAAAAGGAATTTAAAAAGAAGGAAATAAACCATTAAAAAGTATATATATATTTTCACTAATAATAAATACTCTGTTGGGGCAAAAAAAAAAAAAAATATTAGTGCCAGAATGTGAAAAATTAAGTGTATGATTTCTAAGGTATGTAATGTAGAAAATGTGTGAAAGTGATGTATTTCTAGGGACGAAATAAATATGTTATGATGGATATTGTATTTATTGTATTTTACTTATTGTATTTATTGTATTTTACTTAAATTTTCTCTTTGTATTTTTCAGCTCCACATCTGAGGTTTCTGATGAAGGCTTATGCTAATTTCTTCAAGAATCCATGTTTTCTTCTACAATACAGAAGATCTTCAGTTACCTCTTGATGAACCGTCAATGCATCTACTCATAGTTCAAGAATCCTTGCCTTGTGACATCAAGTTACTCTGAAGAATCTCTTGTTGTTTTTCCATTTTAATGCTTTTCCTTTTTTGTTCTTGATATCCTTTTTTCTCTATCTCTGGCTTCCACACGCTCAAGAAGGAAGAGGGGGTTTTGGGGGTTGTATAAAGTTTATAGACTATGGGGCCAAATTATCAAGCTCCGCATGGAGCTTGATGCCCCTGTTTCCGCTGCTCCATAACGGGTCCACCTGCTCTGAGGCTGTGGACATCAAACTGCTCGATCCTATACGATCGGGATGATTGACACCCCCTGCTAGCGGCCGATTGGTGGCGAATCTGCAGGGCGGCGGCACTGCACAAGCAGTTCACAAGAACTGCTTGTGCAATGATAAATGCCGTCAGCGTATGCTGTCGGCATTCATCGATGTCTGTCGGACATGATCCGCTGAGCGGATCATGTTGGACAGACCGATGATAAATCGGCCCCACATGTCTGTTGATTGGTTGAATTTCCTCTATGCATATTATTCTTTATTGATTACCTTTCCTAATCTGTTGTTATGTTATTATTATTATCTTGTTTGGTGCTTTTAAGTGCTGCCATAATGAGTAAAGTTGAAAGATAAGCAAAATATTAGTTTCCTTGTCTTTAATAAAATCTAGATTATCTAGGCGAAAGCTAGGATAATTAGAATTTTATCATAATCTCATAGTAAACATTTTTTTAACTGAGTAGATAAATAAAGTTACTGCACCTGCACATACCAGATGTATGCTTTCTTGCTTGCCCTGGGAAAAGCATCCTGATTCAATGATTTAAGACCCTTTACAATAGGATATTGTTATTAAAGAAAAATTGAAGTAAAATATCTTCCTTTTATACTCTAAAATATTTGTGATATTTTCTAGTCAGCTTTTTACAGATATGCTGCATCACTTGTGATGCAGAGGGCTAAATTATTTTTTAAATTTTAACCAGGTCCTCACTTCCAAGTGACTCCAAGCAAGTCTATGACATAGTTAAGTGTGTGCAAGGGTTAACAAAAAACTCTAGTCTGCACTAGACCCAGAATAATGCCCAATGCTCCCCTTTAATGCCACCCACACTAACCTATCTCAGCTGTCACCATTTAGGCTTCTTATATTGGAGATCCTAAGGAACACCTAGATTAATAGATTAAAGTGAAAGTCAACCCTAGCGATTTTGAAACGGTAGGATTGGCTATTGAAACAAATAAAGGGGACTTTCATTCATGAAGTATAAGATACTTCATGTAGAAAGCTCCTATGTTTCAACCGATCGCTGTTCTGAGCTGCTAAGGAAGCCCACAGCAGATCGCTGTTTTGCTTGAGAGGTGATGTTTTCATCTCTTAGCCAATAGCCGTGTAGTAAATCAGGCTTGGCGCCCTTGGGAGCCGGATTTATCGCGCGGCTATTTGCTAAGAGGTGAAACCGTCACCTCTTAGCAAAAATACTGTTATACTTTTTCCTATGGTAATGTGGTTCAAATATTAAACAAATGGAAAAACGTAATAAAGGAATATTTATTATGAGCAAAAATAGTCACAGTACATTCATATAAAAAGGAATTAACAAACACAATTACACACAGAAAAACATTTTAAAAGAAAAAAAGGAGAACAAAAAAGAACCTAATAATTCCTGCTCCAATGTATGATCGCTGCTAATTATGACCATGTAACTGTTATTACCTATATATTGGATACTCCTAGCTTGTCAGAGTGTGCTTGTGGCAGGGCACTTGTAGTTGCAGCATATGTGTAGTTCTTGGAGTGTGTAGTTTATAAGTGTGTATTGGGTTATAAACAGAGAGACTAAGGAGTGGACAACTTATAAACAGGTACTTTATTATTTCTAATCTCCATAAACTTGCAACACCTTATCTTTTCTGCCTTTATCTTTTCCTCCTTTTGCCTTAAAGTTGTTGAAGGTTATTAAATAATATATACTGTATATATTATTTATTGTCACTGTTACAGCAGTTGTATTTACTCTGCCAAATGATTCTTGGCTGTGTAAACCAGTCCCCTCTCTCATTCATCAAAAGAATTGTTGTCATAGGTATCTTAAGAAAGAACAAAAGGTTTAGAGCTTTGTATAAGATAAGACCAGTGAACTACTTCAAGGTAAATTTAGCATTTTGGAACCCTCAGAGGTGTATGCCCATATATGGGCTTCCTGCCCAAGATGAGTAATGAACTCATAGGCGCCCTGTGGGGAATAGACGGTCTGTCTGTGCGAATGGTTGAATCTACAAACATTTTCAAGGAATTGTAGCTGTTACCAACTACATGTTAAATGATCCCCTGTTGAGCTCCATACGCATTCTGCCCAGCCATATGTCCCTTGAAAACATAGAAGCCAAGATTTAAGATTTCAAAATACCTTAACAGGTGTACTTTTGACAACAGAATATTTAATATGTGCCTCAGACTATCATATAATAGGTACAAAATAATGGATATGAGATTGTCTATTTGTATAACGGTAACATATTAGATAAGTGTATACTGGAATTAAATAAATAGCGATACAGTCAATTTTAAAATGCCCAATTTTAATAACCTATTTCTTCACATCTAATAAGTACATATATAATTGGTATTTTAAATAATATCCTATGTTTTATACACTCAAAAAGAAATATACAGATATGAAATATTAATCTGTATAGGATAGTAATCCAATATAGATATAATTATATGAAAATGACCTATGTCTGCTGACCTCAAGGTATGTATGAGATATTAAGATGATAGAGAGAGTAAGTGAGATAGAGAGAGTAAGTGTTTATCCATGATGAAGGTATTATAACCCTTTTAAATCGTTTCATAGAAAATATGATTTTAAATGCATTTTAATATATTATAAATGGAATATCTTCACATTTGGTCTTAAAATGATCAGAGGAAGTGACACTGTGCGGACCATATATGAAACATATGATTTATTAATACAAGAGATTATAATATGTTGGAAATAATCACTTTATAAGGATGTATTAAATTGTTAGAAATATTGATGATGAGATCTGCATTTGTGGTTGTCTGCTGCCCCTAGGGGATTGGAACTGGTATGACAGCCAAATGAATTGTCTATTAGAACACATACAGAGCCAGTCAGGGAGGCGTCTCCCAGATGACCAATGAGAGGGACAAGTTCCGTGGGCGAATCCCAGACAAGCTTTCGAAGGGCCTATCATATCGTTTCACCAATGATTAAGATATATAAGTTGAATGCAAGAGGAGACAGAGGCTCGCTGACTTTTTGCTGAACTCTGGACTGATAACTTGCTGCGTTGGAAAACAGTCACTTTGAGCAAATTGGGCTACTTTTTCTTATCCACATTGCAAATACCCTTATTTTCATATGAGGTGAAACAAAAAAAATATTGGAAGCTGAAATATCGATTTGGTTATTTTTGGTGAAGTATACGCGATTGATAAATATATTTCTTTCATGTAATTAGCAAGAGTCCATGAGCTAGTGACGTATGGGATATACATTCCTACCAGGAGGGGCAAAGTTTCCCAAACCTTAAAATGCCTATAAATACACCCCTCACCACACCCACAATTCAGTTTTACAAACTTTGCCTCCGATGGAGGTGGTGAAGTAAGTTTGTGCTAGATTCTACGTTGATATGCGCTCCGCAGCAAGTTGGAGCCCGGTTTTCCTCTCAGCGTGCAGTGAATGTCAGAGGGATGTGAGGAGAGTATTGCCTATTTGAATGCAGTGATCTCCTTCTACGGGGTCTATTTCATAGGTTCTCTGTTATCGGTCGTAGAGATTCATCTCTTACCTCCCTTTTCAGATCGACGATATACTCTTATATATACCATTACCTCTGCTGATTCTCGTTTCAGTACTGGTTTGGCTATCTGCTATATGTAGATGAGTGTCCTGGGGTAAGTAAGTCTTATTTTCTGTGACACTCCAAGCTATGGTTGGGCACTTTGTTTATAAAGTTCTAAATATATGTATTCAAACATTTATTTGCCTTGACTCAGAATGTTCAACTTTCCTTATTTTTCAGACAGTCAGTTTCATATTTGGGATAATGCATTTTAATTTAACATATTTTACCTTAAAATTTGACTTTTTCCCTGTGGGCTGTTAGGCTCGCGGGGGCTGAAAATGCTTCATTTTATTGCGTCATTTTTTGGCGCGGACTTTTTTGGCGCAAAAATTCTATTTCCGTTTCCGGCGTCATACGTGTCGCCGGAAGTTGCGTCATTCTTTGACGTTATTTTGCGCCAAAAATGTCGGCGTTCCGGATGTGGCGTCATTTTTGGCGCCAAAAGCATTTAGGCGCCAAATAATGTGGGCGTCTTTTTTGGCGCTAAAAAATTTGGGCGTCATTTTTGTCTCCACATTATTTAAGTCTCATTATTTATTGCTTCTGGTTGCTAGAAGCTTGTTCACTGGCATTTTTTTCCCATTCCTGAAACTGTCATTTAAGGAATTTGATCAATTTTGCTTTATATGTTGTTTTTTTCTTTTACATATTGCAAGATGTTCCACGTTGCAACTGAGTCAGAAGTTACTACAGGAAAATCACTGCACAGTGCTGGAGCTACCAAGCTAAGTCTGCTATAAACTTTTGGTATCTGTTTCTCCAGCTGTTATTTGTATTGCATGTCATGTCAAACTTATTAATGCAGATAAAATTTCCTTTAGTACTGTTACATTACCTGTTGCTGTTCCGTCAACATCTAATTTTCAGAGTGTTCCTGATAACATAAGAGATTTTATTTATTTTAAATCCATTAAGAAGGCTATGTCTGTTATTTCTCCTTCTAGTATACATAAAAGTCTTTTAAAACTTCTCTTTTTTTCAGATGAATTTTTAAATGAACATTATCATTTTGATGCTGATAAATCTTTGTATTTGTCCAAGATGGAATTTATTCGTTCTTTACTTAAAGAAGTGTTATTTGCATTAGAAATAGAGGATTCTGGTCCTCTTGATACTAAATGTAAACGTTTAAATAAGGTAGTTATTCCAGAAGTGTTTTATCTCCCTGATGCTATTTCTGAAGTAATTTCCAGGGAATGGAATAATTTGGGTAATTTATTTACTCCTTCTAGACGTTTAAGCAAATTATATCCTGTGCCATCTGACAGATTAGAGTTTTTTGGGACAAAAATCCCTAAGGTTATGGGGCTGTCTCTACTCCTGCTAATGTACTACTATTCCTATGGCAGATAGTACTTCATTTAAGGATCCTTTAGATAGGAAAATTGAATCCTTTCTAAGAAAAGCTTACTTATGTTCAGGTAATCTTCTTAGACCTGCTATATTTTTAGCGGATGTTGCTGCAGCTTCAACTTTTTGGTTAGAAGCTTTAGCGCAACAAGTAACAGATCATAATTTTATAGCATTATTATTATTCTATAACATGCTAATAATTTTATTGGTGATACCATCTTTTGATATCATTAGAGTTGATGTCAGGTATATGTCTCTAGCTATTTTAGCTAGAAAAGCTTTATGGATTAAACTTGGAATACTGACATGTCTTCTAAGTCAACTTTGCTTTCCCTTTCTTTCCAGGGTAAATAATCATTTCGTTCCTTTCCTCACAACAAGGAACAAAAGCCTGATCCTTCATCCTCAGGAGCGGTTTCAGTTTGGAAACTATTTCCAGTTTGGAATATATCCGAGCTTTATAGAAACCTATAGCCAGCTCCTAAGTACCTATGAAGGTGCGGCCCTTATTCCAGCTCAGCTGGTATGGGGCAGATTACGTTTTCTTCAAAGAAATTTGGATCAATTCCGTTCTTAATCTCTGGTTTCAGAAACATTGTTTCAGAAAGGTACAGAATTGGCTTCAAGTTAAGGCCTCCTGCTAAGAGATTCTTTTCTTTCCCGTGTCCCAGTTAACACAGCAAGGCTCAGCATTTCTGAAATGTGTTTCAGATCTAGAGTTGGCTGGAGTATTTATGCCAGTTCCAGTTCTGGAACAGGGGCTGGGGTTTTATTTTATCTCTTCATTGTACCAAAGAAGGTCAATTCCTTCAGACCAGTTCTGGATCTATCATTATTGAATCGTTATGTTAGGATACCAACATTCAAGTTGGTTACTGTAGGACTATCCTGCCTTTTGTTTAGCAAGGGCATTATATGTCTACAATAGATTTACAGGATGTGTATCTGCATATTCCGATTCATCCAGATTACTTTTAGTGTCTGAAATTCTCTTTTTAGACAAGCATTACCAGTTTTGTGGCTCTACCGTTTGGCCTAGCCTCAGTTCCAAGAATTTTTTTCAAAGGTTCTCGGTGCCCTTCTTTCTGTATTCAGAGAATAGGGTTTTGGTATTTCCTTATTTGGACGATATCTTGGTACTTGCTCAGTCTTCTCATTTTCGTAGAATCTCATACGAATCGACTTGTGTTGTTTCTTCAAGTTCATGGTTGGAGGATCAATTTACCAATCAGTTCATTGATTCCTCAGACAAGGGTAACCTTTTTAGGTTTCTAGATAAATTCAGTGTCTATGACTCTGTCCTTGTCAGTCAGGAGAAGTTTAACATTGATATCAGCTTGTCAAAACCTTCAGTCACAATCATTCCCTTTGGTAGCCTTATGCATGGAAATGTTGGGTCTTAGGACTGCCGCATCAGATGCGATCTCCTTTGCTCGTTTTCACATGCGACCTCTTCAGCTCTGTATGCTGAACCAATGGTGCAGGGATTACTCAAAGATATCTCAATTAATATCTTTAAACCGATTTTATGACACTCTCTGACATGGTGGACAGATCACCATCGTTTAGTTCAGGGGGCTTCTTTGTTCTTCCGACCTGGACTATAATCTCAACAGATGCTAGTTTTACAGGTTGGGGAGCTGTGTGGGGGTATCTGACGGCACAAGGGGTTTGGGAATCTCAGGAGGTGAGATTTCCGATCAATATTTTGGAACTCCGTGCAATTTTCAGAGCTCTTCAGTCTTGGCCTCTTCCGAAGAGAGAGTTGTTCATTTGTTTTCAGATAAGACAATGTCACATCTGTGGCATACATCAATCATCAAGGAGGGACTCACAGTCCTCTGGCTATGAAAGAAGTATCTCGAATTTTGGTTTGGGCGGAATCCAGCTCCTGTCTAATCTCTGCGGTTTATATCCCAGGTATGGACAATTGGAAAGCGGATTATCTCAGTCGCCAAACGTTGCATCCGGGCGAATGGTCTCTTCACCCAGAGGTATTTCTTCAGATTGTTCAAATGTGGGAACTTCCAGAAATAGATCTGATGGCTTCTCATCTAAACAAGAAACTTCCCAGGTATCTGTCCAGATCCCGGGATCCTCAGGCGGAGGCAGTGGATGCATTTTCACTTCCTTGGAAGTATCATCCTGCCTATATCTTTCCGCCTCTAGTTCTTCTTCCAAGAGTAATCTCCAAGATTCTGAAGGAATGCTCGTTTGTTCTGCTGGTAGCTCCGGCATGGCCTCACAGGTTTTGGTATGAGGATCTTGTCCGGATGGCCTCTTGCCAACCGTGGACTCTTCCGTTAAGACCAGACCTTTTGTCTCAAGGTCCTTTTTTCCATCAGGATCTGAAATCCTTAAATTTAAAGGTATGGAGATTGAACGCTTGATTCTTGGTCAAAGAGGTTTCTCTGACTCTGTGATTAATACTATGTTACAGGCTCGTAAATCTGTATCCAGAGAGATATATTATAGAGTCTGGAAGACTTATATTTCTTGGTGTCTTTCTCATCATTTTTCTTGGCATTCTTTTAGAATACCGAGAATATTACAATTTCTTCAGGATGGTTTAGATAAGGGTTTGTCCGCAAGTTCCTTGAAAGGTCAAATCTCTGCTCTTTCTGTTCTTTTTCAACAGAAAGATTGCTATTCTTCCTGATATTCATTGTTTTGTACAAGCTTTGGTTCGTATAAAGCCTGTCATTAAGTCAATTTCTCCTCCTTGGAGTTTGAATTTGGTTCTGGGGGCTCTTCAAGCTCCTCCATTTGAACCTATGCATTCATTGGATATTAAATTACTTTCTTGGAAAGTTTTGTTCCTTTTGGCCATCTCTTCTGCCAGAAGAGTTTCTGAATTATCTGCTCTTTCTTGTGAGTCTCCTTTTCTGATTTTTCATCAGGATAAGGCAGTGTTGCGAACTTCTTTTGAATTTTTACCTAAGTTGTGAATTCCAACAACATTAGTAGAGACATTGTGGTTCCTTCATTATGTCCTAATCCTAAGAATTCTAAGGAGAAATCGTTGCATTCTTTGGATGTTATTAGAGCTTTGAAATATTATGTTGAAGCTATTAAGTCTTTCCGAAAGACTTCTGGTTTATTTGTTATCTTTTCCGGTTTTAGAAAGGCCAGAAAACTTCTGCCATTTCTTTGGCATCTTGGTTGAAATCTTTATTTCATCTTGCCTATTTTGAGTCGGGTAAGACTCCGCCTCATAGGATTACAGCTCATTCTACTAGGTCAGTTTCTACTTCCTGGGCGTTTAGGAATGAAGCTTCGGTTGATCAGATTTGCAAAGTGGCAACTTGGTTCTCTTTGCATACTTTTACCAAATTCTACCATTTTGTTGTATTTTCTTCTTCTGAAGCAGTTTTTGGTAGAAAAGTACTTCAGGCAGCGGTTTCAGTTTGAATCTTCTGCTTATGTTTTTCATTAAACTTTATTTTGGGTGTGGATTATTTTCAGCAGGAATTGGCTGTCTTTATTTTATCCCTCCCTCTCTAGTGACTCTTGTGTGGAAAGATCCACATCTTGGGTAGTCATTATCCCATACGTCACTAGCTCATGGACTCTTGCTAATTACATGAAAGAAAACATAATTTATGTAAGAACTTACCTGATAAATTCATTTCTTTCATATTAGCAAGAGTCCATGAGGCCCGCCCTTTTTTGTGGTGGTTATGATTTTTTGTATAAAGCACAATTATTCCAATTCCTTATTTTATATGCTTTCGCACTTTTTTCTTATCACCCCACTTCTTGGCTATTCATTAAACTGAATTGTGGGTGTGGTGAGGGGTGTATTTATAGGCATTTTAAGGTTTGGGAAACTTTGCCCCTCCTGGTAGGAATGTATATCCCATACGTCACTAGCTCATGGACTCTTGCTAATATGAAAGAAATGAATTTATCAGGTAAGTTCTTACATAAATTATGTTGTATAATATTTAAATCAAAAGTTATTGGTAACTATATTATATTTTAGAACTTGCCTTAATTGTAGCTAAGTAGAGTTTATTTCACCTCAGAGCAATTGGCTGCTAAAGCATCAGGGCCGGATTGGCCTACCAGGAAATTTTATTGTGGGCTACAGCAGCTGGGGCTGGAAAGCTACAATTTAAAGGGGTGCTTAATGGATGCAATTGGGTTGTAGGGTGCCTATATAACATCAATTTGGCATTTTTATTTAATGCAAAGTAATATAATGTAATTCTGAAGAAAATTTTGAGGAAGGAGTATCCCAATAATACCCTTTGAGAAAAATGGAGCATGTGCAATCTACTGACTCATCGAAAAATAAGGCTGATCTTCATAATTTTCCAGGGCTGGTTTTTATTCCCAGTCCGGTCCTGTAAAGCATCTTGTTATATCGTTAAGTTGGTGACCCATATTGTGGTATTTCATAGTGGTGATATTATGCAATTCAATTGTGAATAAGGTTAATTCTAAAGACATATTTGTTTTGCTTAAGAATATTGTAACAGTTTACGCTTGTATAGTGTGATTCATAATCTGGTTTTCTATAACTATAATTCAATGTGTCTATAAATTTTAACTAATATAAAGAATTTAGGAATTTACATTAATTTCATTGTTTTGTATATGCATTTTATTGGGGGTTTGTTTAAAGAATAATTATTAAATATATTGTATTATAACCCGGCCATATACTGACAAAGTCACAGCTCCTTCTTTTGAAAACAGCACTCAGACTAATCATATAGCTTTTTCTCTTCTATCCACTCTACAACACACATGAACTCTATTTCTATCTCACATCACTCAGCCAACCATGCTCCACTGACACTAAGCTTAGACACTCACATAAGACACAATTTCATCTTCTTTCTATTGCCATCTTTCTTCTCCTTGAAGCTAGGAATGTCTCACCTAACCAAAGTCTACCTTCTGCTTCTTTCTGCTCACTACCACAACTGACACCTCTTCTCTTAATACCCCACAATTCTCTTGGAATGTACACTCTGTTTGCTCACTTTTATACACAACCTATTAATTTCACAATTACTTAACCCCTTAACGACACGCGTCGTACAGGGTACGTCTTGCACAAACTGGTCTTTAAAGACCAGCGACGTACCCTGTACGACGTTGGGGTTGAAAGCGGCTGGAAGCGATCCTGATCGCTTCCAGCCGCTTTCCGGTTATTGTAGTGATGCCTCGATATCGAGGCATCACTGCAATAACATTTTTCCCCATCCGATGCAGAGAGAGCCACTCTGTGGCCCTCTCTGCACCGGACATCGATGCCGCGATCGTTGGTGGGTGGGAGCAGACGTGGGAGGCGGGTGGGCGGCGATCGATGATGACCGGTGGGCGGGATCGTGGGCGGGATCGTGGGCGGGATTGCTGGGGGGCGCGCACGGACGCGCGCGCGTGCACAGGGGAGGCGGGCGGGCGCGTGCACGGGGAGGGAGCGGGTGGGAACCGTTACACTATGGAACAGTGGTTTATATTTAGAGGGAGAGAGGGGGGATAAATATGTTAATCGAAGGGATCTGGGAGGGGGTGGGGGTTTAGTCTTGGGGGGGGGGGAAGCTACACTACAGAAAAGTGGGGAAAAAATTAAAAAATATACTTTAAAAAAAAATATATTTTTTTTGTAAACTGGGTACTGGCAGACAGCTGCCAGTACCCAAGATGGCTCCCAATAATGTAGAGGGGGAGGGTTAGAGAGCTGTTTGGGGGGGGATCAGGGAGGTTTGGGGCTAAGAGGGATCCTACACAGCAGCATATGTAAATATGCTCCCAAAAAAAAAAAGAAAAAAAAAAAAGATACCTTTTATTTTAGTACTGGCAGACTTTCTGCCAGTACTTAAGATGGCGGGGACAATTGTGGGGTGGGGGAGGGAAGAGAGCTGTTTGGGAGGGATCAGTGGGTCTGATGTGTCAGGTGGGAGGCTGATCTCTACACTAAAGCTAAAATTAACCCTGCAAGCTCCCTACAAGATCCCTAATTAACCCCTTCACTGCTAGCCATAATACACGTGTGATGTGCAGCGGCATTTAGCAGCCTTCTAATTACCAAAAAGCATTGCCAAAGCCATATATGTCTGCTATTTCTGAACAAAGGGGATACCAGAGAAGCATTTACAACCATTTGTGCTATAATTGCACAAGCTGTTTGTAAATAATTTCAGTGAGAAACCTAAAATTGCGAAAAAAATTACGTTTTTTTTTAATTTGATCGCATTTGGCGGTGAAATGGTGGCATTAAATTTACCAAAATGGGCCTAGATCAATACTTTGGGTTGTCTACTACACTACACTAAAGCTAAAATTAACTCTACAAGCTCCCTACATGCTCCCTAATTAACCCCTTCACTGCTGGGCATAAAACACGTGTGGCGCGCAGTGGCATTTAGCAGCCTTCTAATTACCAAAAAGCAACGCCAAAGCCATATAAGTCTGCTATTTCTGAACAAAGGGGATCCCAGAGAAGCACTTACAACCATTTATGCCATAATTGCACAAGTTGTTTGTAAATAATTTCTGTGAGAAACCTAAAGTTTGTGAAAAAGTGAACATTTTTTTTTATTTGATCGCATTTGGCGGTGAAATGGTGGCATGAAATATACCAAAATGGGCCTAGATCAATACTTTGGGATGTCTTCTAAAAAAAAATATATACATGTCAAGGGATATTTAGGTATTCCTGACAGATATCAGGGTTCCAATGTAACTAGCGCTCATTTTGAAAAAAAGTGGTTTTGAAATAGCAAAGTGCTACTTGTATTTATGGCCCTATAACTTGCAAAAAAAGCAAAGAATATGTAAACATTGGGTATTTCTAAACTCAGGACAAATTTTAGAAACTATTTAGCATGGTTGTTTTTTGGTGGTTGTAGATGTGTAACAGATTTTGGGGGTCAAAGTTAGAAAAAGTGTGTTTTTTTCCATTTTTTCCTCATATTTTATAATATTTTTAATAGTAAATTATAAGATATGATGAAAATAATGGTATCTTTAGAAAGTCCATTTAGTGGCGAGAAAAACGGTATATAATATGTGTGGGTACAGTAAACGAGTAAGAGGAAAATTACAGCTAAACACAAACACCGCAGAAATGTAAAAATAGCCCTGGTCCTTAAGGGAAAGAAATTTAAAAATGGCCGTGTCCTTAAGGGGTTAACCTGCTGACCCTCACAGAAACTTGGCTCTCCTCAACTAACACTACTGCTGTGGCCTCTCTGTCCTATGGGGGCCCTGTACTACAATCAGGAGACAGACGAGGGGGAAACAAAATGTATGCTTACCTGATAAATTTATTTCTCTTGTGGTGTATCGAGTCCACGGATTCATCCATTACTTGTGGGATATTCTCCTTCCCAACAGGAAGCTGGAAGAGGATCACCCACAACAGAGCTGTCTATATAGCTCCTCCCCTAACTGCCACCTCCCAGTCATTCGACTGAAGACAAGCAAGAGAAAGGAGAAACTATAGGGTGCAGTAGTGACTGTAGTTTAAAAATTAAAAAACACCTGCCTTAAAACGACAGGGCGGGCCGTGGACTGGATACACCACAAGAGAAATAAATTTATCAGGTAAGCATAAATTTTGTTTTCTCTTGTAAGGTGTATCCAGTCCACGGATTCATCCATTACTTGTGGGATACCAATACCAAAGCTATAGGACACGAATGAAGGGAGGGACAAGGCAGGCGCTTAAACGGAAGGCACCACTGCCTGTAAGACCTTTCTCCCAAAAATAGCCTCCGAAGAAGCAAAAGTATCAAATTTGTAGAATTTAGAAAAAGTATGAAGCAAAGACCAAGTCGCCGCCTTACAAATCTGTTTAACAGAAGCCTCATTTTTAAAGGCCCATGTGGAAGCCACCGCTCTAGTGGAATGAGCTGTAATTCTTACAGGAGGCTGCTGGCCAGCAGTCTCATAAGCTAAGCGGATTATACTTCTTAACCAAAAAGAAAGAGAAGTTGCTGAAGCCTTTTGGCCTTTCCTCTGTCCAGAGTAGACAACAAACAATGCAGATGTTTGACGAAAATCTTTAGTAGCTTGTAAATAAAACTTTAACGCACGAACCACGTCAAGATTGTGTAATAGACGTTCCTTCTTTGAAGAAGGATTAGGACACAGTGACGGAACAAAAAATCTCTTGATTGATATTCTTATTGGATACCACCTTAGGAAGAAACCCAGGTTTGGTACGCAAAACTACCTTATCTGCATGGAAGATCAGATAAGGGGAATCACAAAGCAAGGCAGATAACTCTGAAACTCTTCGAGCCGAAGAGATAGCTACCAAGAACAGAACTTTCCAAGATAAAAGCTTGATATCTATGGAATGCAGAGGTTCAAACGGAACCCCTTGAAGAACTTTAAGAACTAAATTTAAACTCCATGGCGGAGCAACAGGTTTAAACACAGGCTTGATTCTAACTAAAGCCTGACAAAACGCCTGAACGTCTGGAACATCCGCCAGACGCTTGTGCAAAAGAATAGACAGAGCAGAAATCTGTCCCTTTAAGGAACTAGCTGACAATCCCTTCTCCAATCCTTCTTGGAGAAAAGACAATATCTTGGGAATCCTGACTTTACTCCATGGGTAACCCTTGGATTCACACCAATGAAGATATTTACACCATATCTTATGATAGATTTTCCTGGTGACAGGCTTTCGAGCCTGAATTAAGGTATCAATGACTACGCAGGAGCTATCAAAATCACCAAAGCTCTCTCCTGCTTGATCTTGGCAATCAGACGAGGGAGCAGAGGAAACGGTGGAAACACATAAGCCAGGTTGAAAGACCAAGGCGCTGCTAGAGCATCTATCAGTGCTGCCTTGGGATCCCTGGACCTGAACCCGTAACAAGGAAGCTTGGCGTTCTGACGAGACACCATGAGATCCAGTTCTGGTTTGCCCCAAAGTTGAATCAACTGTGCAAACACCTCCGGATGGAGTTCCCCCTCCCCCGGATGAAAAGTCTGTCGACTTAGAAAATCCGCCTCCCAGTTCTCTAATCCTGGGATATGGATAGCTGATAGATGACAAGAGTGAACCTCTGCCCATAAAATTATTTTTGAAACCTCCAACATTGCTAGGGAACTCCTTGTTCCCCCTTGATGGTTGATGTAAGCTACAGTCGTGATGTTGTCCGACTGAAATCTGATTAACCTGACCGCAGCTAGCTGAGGCCAAGCCTGAAGAGCATTGAATATCCCTCTTAGTTCCAGAATGTTTATCGGAAGGAGTGTCTCCTCCTGAGTCCAAAAGCCCTGAGCCTTCAGGGAGTTCCAGATTGCACCCCAGCCCAGAAGGCTGGCATCTGTCGTTACTATTGTTCAATCTGGCCTGCGGAAGGTCATACCCTTGGACAGATGGACCCGAGATAACCACCAGAGAAGAGAATCCCTGGTCTCTTGATCCAGATTTAGTAGAGGGGACAAATCTGTGTAATCCCCATTCCACTGACTGAGCATGCAGAGTTGCAGCGGTCTGAGATGTAGGTGGGCAAACGACACTATGTCCATTGCCGCTACCATTAAGCCGATTACTTACATACACTGAGCCACTGAAGGGCGAGAAGTAGAATAAAGAACACGGCAGGAATTTAGAAGTTTTGACAACCTGGCCTCTGTCAGGTAAATCTTTATTTCTACAGAATCTATCAGAGTTCCTAGGAAGGAAACTCTTGTGAGAGGGGATAGAGAACTTTTTTCTTCGTTCACTTTCCACCCACGCCACCTCAGAAATGCCAGAACAATGTCCGTGTGAGACCTGGCAACTTGAAAAGTCGACGCCTGTATCAGAATGTCGTCTGAGTAAGGGGCTACTGCTATAGCCCGCGGCCTTAGGACCGCTAGAAGGGACCCTAGAACCTTTGTAAAGATTCTTGGTGCCGTGGCCAACCCGAAGGCAAGAGCCACAAACTGGTAGTGCCTGTATTGACCCTCCTGGATCATAGGAAGGATGGTTCGAATAGTCTCCATCTTGAAGGATGGGACTCTGAGAAATTTGTTTAAGATCTTGAGATCTGAGATTTGTCTGAATGTTCCCTCTTTCTTGGGAACAACAAACAGATTTGAATAAAAGCCCTGTCCCTGTTCCTCCTGCGGAACTGGGTGGATCACTCCCATAACTAGGAGGTCTTGAACACAATGTAAGAATGCTTCTTTCTTTATCTGGTTTGCAGATAAAAGTGAGAGATGAAATCTCCCTTTTGGGGGAGAGGTTTTGAATTCCAGAAGATAACCCTTGGACACAATTTCCAATGCCCAGGGATCCTGGACATCTCTTGCCCAAGCCTGGGCGAAGAGAGAGAGTCTGCCCCCTACTAGATCCGTTTACGGATCGGGGGCTGCTCCTTCATGCTGTCTTAGAGGCAGCAGCAGACTTCTTGGCCTGTTTCCCCTTGTTCCAAGCCTGGTTAGGTCTCCAGACCGGCTTAGACTGGGCAAAAGTTCCCTCTTGTTTTGTGTTAGAGGAAGTTGAAGCTGCACCACTCTTGAAGTTTCGAAAGGGCCGAAAACTAGTCTGTTTGGTCCTTAATTTGTTGGACCTGTCTTGAGGAAGGGCGTGACCTTTTCCTCCAGTGATGTCAGAAATGATCTCCTTCAGTCCAGGCCCGAATAGGATCTGTCCTTTGAAGGGAATGTTGAGAAGTTTAGGCTTTGAAGTCACGTCAGCTGACCAGGATTTAAGCCATAGCGCCCTACGCGCCTGAATAGCAAAACCTGAATTTTTAGCCGTTAGCTTGGTTAAATGAACAACGGCGTCAGAAACAAATGAATTGGCTAGCTTAAGGGCCCTAAGCTGTCAATAATATCTTCCAACGGGGTTTCAACCTGTAGAGCCTCCTCTAGGGACTCAAACCAGAAAGCCGCGGCAGCAGTGACTGGGGCAATGCATGCAAGAGGCTGGAGAATAAAACCTTGTTGAATAAAAATTTTCTTAAGGTAACCCTCTAATTTTTTATCCATTGGATCTAGAAAAGCACAACTGTCCTCGACAGGGATAGTGGTACGCTTAGCTAGAGTAGAAACTGCTCCCTCCACCATAGGGACCGTCTGCCATAAGTCCTGTGTAGCGGCGTCTATAGGAAACATCTTTTTAAAAACAGGAGGGGGAGAGAATGGTACACCTGGTCTATCCCATTCCTTAGTAATAATTTCAGAAAACCTTTTAGGGATTGGAAAAACATCAGTGTAAGTAGGTACTGCATAGTATTTATCCAATCTACATAATTTCTCTGGGACTACAATAGTGTCACAGTCGTCCAGAGTTGCTAAAACCTCCCTGAGCAATACGCGGAGGTGTTCAAGCTTAAATTTAAATGTAGACATATCAGAATCAGATTGAAGTATCTTCCCTGAATCAGAAAAATCACCCACAGATTGAAGCTCCCCTGCTTCAGCTTCATTATATTGTGAGGGTGTATCAGAGATAGCTACTAAAGCGTCAGAGAGCTCTGTATTTATTCTAGTCCCAGAGCTGTCTCGCTTTCCTTGCAATCCTGGCAGTTTAGATAATACCTCTGTAAGGGTATGATTCATAACTGCCGCCATGTCTTGCAAGGTATACGCAATGGGCGCGCTAGATGTACTTGGCGTCCCCTGAGCGGGATTTATAGGATCTGACACATGGGGAGAGTTAGACGGCATAACTTCCTTCTTGTCAATTTCTTCTGGTGATAAATTTTTTAAAGCCAGAATATGGTTTTTGTAATCTATAGTAAAATCAGTGCATTTGGTACACATTCTAAGAGGGGGTTCCACAATGGCTTCTAAACATAATGAACAATGAGTTTCCTCTATGTCAGACATGTTTAAACAGACTAGTAATGAGACCTGCAAGCTTGGAAAACACTTTAATAACTGTGAACAAGCAAAAAATAAAAACGGTACTGTGTCTTTAAGAGAAAAAAACAATCACAGAAACTGCTAAAACAGTGAAAAAAGCAGTAAATCTTATGAAATTTTTACAGTGTGTATAATAGACTGAAAGAGCATTGCACCCACTTGCAAATGGATGATTAACCCCTTAGTTTCAAAACCGGATAAAAAAAATGATATAAACGTTTTTAAACAGTCACAACAAACTGCCACAGCTCTACTGTGGCCCTACCTGCCCATACAACGACTTTGGAAGGCACAAAAACCCCATAGAGAGGTCCTATATGTTCAGGGGACTCCTTCAGGGAAGCTGGATGTCTCAAGCTGCAAAAACTAATGGAAAATAGGCCCCTCCCAACCTGTACTCACAGTAAGAGGGCCTTAAAAAACTATCCCTAGGCAAAATCTAGTCAGCCATGTGGAAAAACTGGGCCCCAGAATAAAGTTTTAGCACCAATATGAAATAAACGTTTATACACCTCAAGCAAATGTTATATCTATTCAGTAATGTGAGTAAATAATAAAAATATTACCCTTTACAGCAAGCATGATACCAGTCGTTATTATATCACTGTAATCAGGCTTACCTTAAATAAATCCGGTATTGTCAGCATTTTCTAGCTTATCATTTCTCTAGAAAAATTTAAAACTGCACATACCTCAGAGCAGGAGACCCTGCACGCTATTCCCCCAGCTGAAGTTACCCATCTCTTCAGTTATGTGTGAGAACAGCAATGGATCTTAGTTACGACCTGCTAAGATCATCAAAGACCACAGGCAGACTCTTCTTCAACTTTCTGCCTGAGGCTAAAATAGTACAACTCCGGTACCATTTGAAAATAACAAACTTTTGATTGAAGATAAACTACATTAATGCACCACATCTCTCTAGCTGCTTCCCTTGTCGAGAGCTGCAAGAGAATGACTGGGAGGTGGCAGTTAGGGGAGGAGCTATATAGACAGCTCTGCTGTGGGTGATCCTCTTGCAGCTTCCTGTTGGAAAGGAGAATATCCCACAAGTAATTGATGAATCCGTGGACTGGATACACCTTACAAGAGAAATATACATTCTTCTGTCTCCATACAGTATCCTCCACTGTATTCCTTCACCCCCTCCCTTTCTTTTTCATCCTCGGAAGTTCATGCTATCTACCTCTTATCCCCTGTAGCTCTCTGTGTTGCTGTTACCTATTGGCCTCCTGGCCCAGCATCACAATTTTTAGACCATTTTGAAGCCTGGCTCCCACACTTCCTCTCTTGAAATTTACCTTCTCTCATCTTAGGTGACTTCAACATACCTAATGACAATCTTAACATGCCTGCTACGTGTAAATTTATAGCACTTAACACCTCATTTAGCTTGTCCTAGTGTATATTATAAACAGCCTCACTCCCAACTATATTTCTTCTCTTATCTCCATATACTCTCCGAGTTGTCCACTTCGATCAACCTCTGACTTATGTCCCTCTCTTGCCTCCAAGACTTCTTAATGCTGCTCCTGTCCTCTGGAACACTGTACCTCATGCCATCAGACACAAACTTATATAGCTTTAGACACCCTTTGAAAACCCGCCTATTCTGAGAGGCTTACCAACTCTCCTCTATTTTTTATCCTAAAAATCTTGAACTGCCTTGACTCACTGCTGCAACTATAATCCATTGAACCATCTGTGACAGACCCTTCTGTCAGGACTGAAGGAGTTAACTGTGTTTAGCTTTAAGAAACTATTTTCTAAACACAAGTTGCTGGCTCCAACCATAATTTAGTTAGTGATAAGAATTCCATTGTTTGATCACCCTCAGAGAGAAAACGCCTAAGTGATAAGAAGAGCCAAGAGTGTCTTGTGGTTGAAGTGTTTAAGTAATATAATTCTATTGTATCATGTAAAAGGGCGCTTTTCCCTCCATGTAATGTACAACAGTCTTTCAACCCCCATCTGGGGGGGGGGGGGTCAGACCTGCATAAATACTAGGCATAGCCTTTAATAAATATCATTCTGTTTTAAACCTGAAAACTGGCTGGGTTGTGAGTTGCTGATTCCCTATGCAGGACATTGTTCCCTGGTGTTAACCCTTGGTATCCTGTTGGTACCGTTACAATTGGTGGCAAGCGACGGAATGAACCTTATCGCCCAGAAGAGCAACTACACAAGCCAGTAACCTCAGGAAGAGGGGGATTACTACAATACTGACTAAGATGGAAGGAGTACCAGGGACCAAAGTGAATGGAGGTGGATTATTCTAAGATAAAGAGACAAACGTTAAAGGAACTGCTAGAAGCCAGGGGAAAGATAGGCAGCAGCAAACCCAAGGCTATATTAATTGCTGAGCTGATGGAGGGAGACAGAGCTCACAGCGCTACGCCTCCAGCAGCCATGGAGGAGACCCTATACCAGAGGGAAATGAGGACCAGGCTGGAATTTTTACCCCAACCTGTACCACGGGATATGCTATCCGTGGTAATGGCAGATGTGCAGGAGTACGTGATGGCACACAGTCCGCGGAATGCATCCTCCCGAGCAGAATCCATTTTGGACGCACTCAGCAACCCAGTAAGACCCAAAATCCCATACCATGCATTTAAAATGTTTTGTGAGGAGAAGGATGAGATCGATGGGTATTTACAGGATTTTGAGAGACTGTGTGAGTTACATGATTTGGAGCAGTCCGTATGGGTGCCGGTGCTAGCAGGCAAGCTAGCCGGTAGAGCAGCGGAAGCGTATCGCGCTGTACCCAGGGAGGACAGCAAGGATTACGCTAAAGTGAAGAGAGCGATCTTGGAAAGATATGCCATTACCTCAGAGGCATACCGGCGCAAGTTTAGAGGCCTGCGCAAGCCAGAAAGATATTCACATGCAGAGTGGGCCCACAAGCTGGATCAAGCATCTCAAGGGTGGATACAGGCCAGCCAAGCTACCACCATGGAAGAATTGCGACAACTGATGCTCTTGGAGCAATTCTTTAACGGCTTGTCCCCAGAAGCCCAAGAATGGGTGAGAGATCGAAAACCTCTCACCTTATCCGAAGCAGCCAGATTAGCAGACCAGCATTTTGATGCCAGGAGGCACCATGGACTACAGCCGAACAACCCCACAGCGGCACCTTTTCGGCCAGCCCCAGGGAATCCACCACCCCCTTCACGATACAACGGACGGGCGAATATACAATGCCACACCTGCAAGCAGTGGGGACATATGGCACGTGAGTGCACCCAAAATCGGAGCAGACAAGCTTGGAACCAGGTCAGACAGAACCTGGCCCCAAGGGCGGCTGCTCACCATTACCAAACGGAGCCAGCCGCTCATGAGGTGTTGAGCACCCAAGCCGAGGAACCCCTGGGAATACTGCATGAGGTGATGTCGGTCCGGGCCACCGATAACCGGCAACATCACCGCCAGCTGGTGACCGTAGAGGGGAAGGAGGTCCAGGGACTTCGGGATTCGGGAGCTACTTTAACCCTGATAGCTCCCCATTTGGTGCCGGATACAGCACACACTGGCGGATCCGTGGCAGTACGAGGGGCAGGGGGAGCGGTATACCGATTGCCCACTGCTAGAGTGGAGTACAGACCCCCAGTCACCCCAGCAGCTGCCAGTTATTAGCCCCTGGCGCACCGCTATACCACACGGTCTCCGGCCACGAACTTTCCTCAGAGTGCCCGGTTCAATTCGCGGGGCTACTCACAACCTATTCGGTGCTTTGGATGTAAGCAACTAGGGCACAAAAGACCAGAGTGTCCCCTAAACGCAGCGAATCAAGCACAGTCCTGGAGAAGACCCGCCGGAGGAATCCCACATAATCCTGAATGCTGGGGCAGCCTACATGAAGCAGACCCCATGCAAGCTGCCCACCGGAATAACCGGCAACGGGTTAAAGTGAATGGGAAGGAGGTCAGTGGTCTACGGGATACTGGTGCTACCATGACCTTGCTTCAAGAGAACTTGGTGTCTGAGAAACAGCACACTGGAGACACTGTGGCTGTGAGGGTAGCAGGGGGCACTGTGTTCTGCCTACCTGTTGCCAGGGTACATTTGGATTGGGGAGTGGGCGCTAGACCTGTGAATGTGGGGGTCAAGAAGGACTTACCTGCTGATGTTCTCCTTGGAAATTACTTGGCCCCCCTTGTTTCTGCCTACGCTCCTATGGGTCCCGCTGATGTTAACCCTGTGACTACCCATGCCCAGATCCGTGCAGCAGAGACTGACCCACCTGCTGCTAAGCCCCAGGACGCTGAGCTCAGTAAATCTCTATCCGCTATTGATATGTGGAGGTCCCGTTACAATGCGCTGATGAAGGAGAAGAGGAGCGCAGAGGAAAAAGCACGTTTAGAACGTGAATCTCTGCTAGACAAGCTGCACCGACAGACTGCAGAAAACACCAGCTTGAGAGTGGGACATGAAACATTAAAGACAAACTTAGCGACACTTGAGGAGAAGCTGACGCTGGCTCATAGTGAGGTGCAGCAACTCAAGGGCACCCTATGTCAGTATGAAGGGATTGTGGATACCTATAAAGAGCAGGTACAGAAAACTCGTAAGGAAGCTGATGGGATTTTGAAGGACTGTTTAGCCCTAGTCTGGGCACTGAGGAAGTTGAACCCTTGTTTGCATGGACAGGAATTCTCTCTCATAACGGGAATACAGATGGATTGTCCTGGCAAACTGACATGCCTACAACCTCCTAGTCCGGTCATCCCCAGGTTGACCCGCAAAAGGGTCAAGCCGGGTCTGCCAGTGTTCCACAAGGGGGGAGCTATGTGACAGACCCTTCTGTCAGGACTGAAGGAGTTAACTGTGTTTAGCTTTAAGAAACTATTTTCTAAACACAAGTTGCTGGCTCCAACCATAATTTAGTTAGTGATAAGAATTCCATTGTTTGATCACCCTCAGAGAGAAAACGCCTAAGTGATAAGAAGAGCCAAGAGTGTCTTGTGGTTGAAGTGTTTAAGTAATATAATTCTATTGTATCATGTAAAAGGGCGCTTTTCCCTCCATGTAATGTACAACAGTCTTTCAACCCCCATCTGGGGGGGGGGTCAGACCTGCATAAATACTAGGCATAGCCTTTAATAAATATCATTCTGTTTTAAACCTGAAAACTGGCTGGGTTGTGAGTTGCTGATTCCCTATGCAGGACATTGTTCCCTGGTGTTAACCCTTGGTATCCTGTTGGTACCGTTACAATTGGTGGCAAGCGACGGAATGAACCTTATCGCCCAGAAGAGCAACTACACAAGCCAGTAACCTCAGGAAGAGGGGGATTACTACAATACTGACTAAGATGGAAGGAGTACCAGGGACCAAAGTGAATGGAGGTGGATTATTCTAAGATAAAGAGACAAACGTTAAAGGAACTGCTAGAAGCCAGGGGAAAGATAGGCAGCAGCAAACCCAAGGCTATATTAATTGCTGAGCTGATGGAGGGAGACAGAGCTCACAGCGCTACGCCTCCAGCAGCCATGGAGGAGACCCTATACCAGAGGGAAATGAGGACCAGGCTGGAATTTTTACCCCAACCTGTACCACGGGATATGCTATCCGTGGTAATGGCAGATGTGCAGGAGTACGTGATGGCACACAGTCCGCGGAATGCATCCTCCCGAGCAGAATCCATTTTGGACGCACTCAGCAACCCAGTAAGACCCAAAATCCCATACCATGCATTTAAAATGTTTTGTGAGGAGAAGGATGAGATCGATGGGTATTTACAGGATTTTGAGAGACTGTGTGAGTTACATGATTTGGAGCAGTCCGTATGGGTGCCGGTGCTAGCAGGCAAGCTAGCCGGTAGAGCAGCGGAAGCGTATCGCGCTGTACCCAGGGAGGACAGCAAGGATTACGCTAAAGTGAAGAGAGCGATCTTGGAAAGATATGCCATTACCTCAGAGGCATACCGGCGCAAGTTTAGAGGCCTGCGCAAGCCAGAAAGATATTCACATGCAGAGTGGGCCCACAAGCTGGATCAAGCATCTCAAGGGTGGATACAGGCCAGCCAAGCTACCACCATGGAAGAATTGCGACAACTGATGCTCTTGGAGCAATTCTTTAACGGCTTGTCCCCAGAAGCCCAAGAATGGGTGAGAGATCGAAAACCTCTCACCTTATCCGAAGCAGCCAGATTAGCAGACCAGCATTTTGATGCCAGGAGGCACCATGGACTACAGCCGAACAACCCCACAGTGGCACCTTTTCGGCCAGCCCCAGGGAATCCACCACCCCCTTCACGATACAACGGACGGGCGAATATACAATGCCACACCTGCAAGCAGTGGGGACATATGGCACGTGTGTGCACCCAAAATCGGAGCAGACAAGCTTGGAACCAGGTCAGACAGAACCTGGCCCCAAGGGCGGCTGCTCACCATTACCAAACGGAGCCAGCCGCTCATGAGGTGTTGAGCACCCAAGCCGAGGAACCCCTGGGAATACTGCATGAGGTGATGTCGGTCCGGGCCACCGATAACCGGCAACATCACCGCCAGCTGGTGACCGTAGAGGGGAAGGAGGTCCAGGGACTTCGGGATTCGGGAGCTACTTTAACCCTGATAGCTCCCCATTTGGTGCCGGATACAGCACACACTGGCGGATCCGTGGCAGTACGAGGGGCAGGGGGAGCGGTATACCGATTGCCCACTGCTAGAGTGGAGTACAGACCCCCAGTCACCCCAGCAGCTGCCAGTTATTAGCCCCTGGCGCACCGCTATACCACACGGTCTCCGGCCACGAACTTTCCTCAGAGTGCCCGGTTCAATTCGCGGGGCTACTCACAACCTATTCGGTGCTTTGGATGTAAGCAACTAGGGCACAAAAGACCAGAGTGTCCCCTAAACGCAGCGAATCAAGCACAGTCCTGGAGAAGACCCGCCGGAGGAATCCCACATAATCCTGAATGCTGGGGCAGCCTACATGAAGCAGACCCCATGCAAGCTGCCCACCGGAATAACCGGCAACGGGTTAAAGTGAATGGGAAGGAGGTCAGTGGTCTACGGGATACTGGTGCTACCATGACCTTGCTTCAAGAGAACTTGGTGTCTGAGAAACAGCACACTGGAGACACTGTGGCTGTGAGGGTAGCAGGGGGCACTGTGTTCTGCCTACCTGTTGCCAGGGTACATTTGGATTGGGGAGTGGGCGCTAGACCTGTGAATGTGGGGGTCAAGAAGGACTTACCTGCTGATGTTCTCCTTGGAAATGACTTGGCCCCCCTTGTTTCTGCCTACGCTCCTATGGGTCCCGCTGATGTTAACCCTGTGACTACCCATGCCCAGATCCGTGCAGCAGAGACTGACCCACCTGCTGCTAAGCCCCAGGACGCTGAGCTCAGTAAATCTCTATCCGCTATTGATATGTGGAGGTCCCGTTACAATGCGCTGATGAAGGAGAAGAGGAGCGCAGAGGAAAAAGCACGTTTAGAACGTGAATCTCTGCTAGACAAGCTGCACCGACAGACTGCAGAAAACACCAGCTTGAGAGTGGGACATGAAACATTAAAGACAAACTTAGCGACACTTGAGGAGAAGCTGACGCTGGCTCATAGTGAGGTGCAGCAACTCAAGGGCACCCTATGTCAGTATGAAGGGATTGTGGATACCTATAAAGAGCAGGTACAGAAAACTCGTAAGGAAGCTGATGGGATTTTGAAGGACTGTTTAGCCCTAGTCTGGGCACTGAGGAAGTTGAACCCTTGTTTGCATGGACAGGAATTCTCTCTCATAACGGGAATACAGATGGATTGTCCTGGCAAACTGACATGCCTACAACCTCCTAGTCCGGTCATCCCCAGGTTGACCCGCAAAAGGGTCAAGCCGGGTCTGCCAGTGTTCCACAAGGGGGGAGCTATGTGACAGACCCTTCTGTCAGGACTGAAGGAGTTAACTGTGTTTAGCTTTAAGAAACTATTTTCTAAACACAAGTTGCTGGCTCCAACCATAATTTAGTTAGTGATAAGAATTCCATTGTTTGATCACCCTCAGAGAGAAAACGCCTAAGTGATAAGAAGAGCCAAGAGTGTCTTGTGGTTGAAGTGTTTAAGTAATATAATTCTATTGTATCATGTAAAAGGGCGCTTTTCCCTCCATGTAATGTACAACAGTCTTTCAACCCCCATCTGGGGGGGGGGGGTCAGACCTGCATAAATACTAGGCATAGCCTTTAATAAATATCATTCTGTTTTAAACCTGAAAACTGGCTGGGTTGTGAGTTGCTGATTCCCTTAACCTGTAGACTTAAGTTTAGATAGATGGATGGATAGATATAGAGATGAAACCAGCAAATCAAAGTAAATGCATGTGTAAAATTAGGCCAGACATTTTAGAGCCAGGGGGGACATATAAGGCGCTATGTATGAGCATGTTATGATTTGCCATTTTGTATTAATGGAGCAAATAACTACAAATTTCCGATTTAACAATGTTGGCAAGAAATTGATAACTTCTTGTATTTTTAATTTATTAACTACCACAGTGGTGGGTGCTGCAGTTTTCTTAACCAATCAATTTATTTCTCTGAGCTAAGAGTCTATTGGAATAAATATTCACAGTATGCATTTGACCATATGATATCTACAGATTAATGTTGGTCCTTATTTGAAATAGGAGGCTCTTCTCGTTCACAATAGTGGCACATGGATGAAATCAAAAGCATCCTCTCCATTTTTTTACATTAAATCTACTGACCATGTGATATTAAGAGGAGGTCATGTTCGAGAAAGGAGATTTGCCTCATAGATAGATGGGTGGATATAAACACTTAGAGCTTCCGGACTTTGTGTCTCCCAGATAACAAAACTTCCATTTTCACACTGACTACATAATAACCATAGGGTTAAGCTTTAAGTTACACAGGAGAGTTAAAGGCGTGTTAAACAGTAAATACATACTAGACATAATGGTGCATGTTAATTTTTATAACTGATTAGTTGTTTAAATATTGAAAATATAAGTGAAAAGGTTTACGCCTAGATTACAAGTTCTGCGTTAGCCTTAAAAAGCAGCGTTAAGCGGTCCTAACGCTGCTTTTTAAAGCCCACTGGTATTACGAGTCAGGGAGGTACAGGTGTACCGCTCACTTTTTTCCCACGACTTTTCCATACCGCAAATCCCCTTACGTCAATTGCGTATCCTATCTTTTTAATGGGATTTGCCTAACGCTGGTATTACAAGTCTTGGAAGAAGCGAGAGGTACAGCCTCTACCTCCAAGACTCCTACCGCATATAAAAGTCAGTAGTTAAGAGTTTTATAACGCCGGAACATAAAGCTCTTAACTAAAGTGCTACAAAGTACACTAACACCCATAAACTACCTATGAACCCCTAAACCGAGGCCCCCCACATCGCAAACCCTAAAATAAATTTTTTTAACCCCTAATCTGCCGACCGGACATCGCGCCACCTACATTATACCTATGAACCCCTAATCTTGTGCCCCTAACATCGCTGACACCTACATTATATTTATTAACCCCTAATCTGTCCCCCCCAACGTTGCCGCCACCTACCTACACTTATTAACCCCTAATCTGCCGACCGGACATCGCCGCCACTATAATAAATGTATTAACTCCTAAACCGCCGCACTCCCGCCTCGCAAACACTATAATAAATTTTATTAACCCCTAATCTGCAGTCCCTAACATCGCCACCACCTACCTACAATTATTAACCCCTAATCTCCCGCCCCCAACGTCGCCGCTACTATAGTAAAGTTATTAACCCCTAAACCTAAGTCTAACCCTAACCCTAACACCCCCCTAAATTAAATATAATTTAAATAAATCTAAATAAAATTACTACAATTAAATAAATTAATCCTATTTAAAACTAAATACTTACCTATAAAATAAACCCTAATATAGCTACAATATAACGAATAGCTAGCTTAGGATTTATATTTATTTTACAGGCAACTTTGTATTTATTTTAACTAGGTACAATAGCTATTAAATAGTTAATAACTATTTAATAGCTACCTAGTTAAAATAATTACAAAATTACCTGTAAAATAATTCCTAACCTAAGTTACAAATACACTATCAATAAGTTAATTAAATAAATTAACTACAAATATCTAAAATAAAATACAATTAAATAAACTAAACTATTTTACAAAAACAAACACTAAATTACAAAAAATAAAAAATATTACAAGAAGTTTAATCTAATTACACCTAATCTAAGCCCCCTAATAAAATAAAAAAGCCCCCCAAAATAACGAAATTCCCTATCCTAAACTAAATTACAAAGTAATCAGCTCTTTTACCAGCCCTTAAACCCTTAAAAGGGCATTGCCCCAAAGTAATCAGCTCTTTTACCTGTAAAAAAAGAAATACAATACCCCCCAACATTACAACCCACCATCCACACACCCCTACTCTAAAACCCACCCGATCCCCCCTTAAACCTAACACTCTCCCATTGAAGATCACCCTACCTTGAGCCGTCTTCAGCCAACCGGGCACCGATGGGGCAGAAGAGGACATCCGGACCGGCAAAAGTCTTCATCCGATCGGGGCAGAAGAGGTTCTCCATCCAGCAGAAGTCTTCATCCAAGCGGCATCTTCTATCTTCATCCATCCGGCATGGAGCGGGTCCATCTTCAAAGCATCCGACGCGGAGCATTCTCTTCTTTCCGACGACTAACGACGAATGGAGGTTCCTTTAAATGACGTCATCCAAGATGGCATCCCTCGAATTCCGATTGGCTGATAGGATTCTATCAGCCAATCGGAATTAAGGTAGGAAAAATCTGATTGGTTGATTTAATCAGCCAATCGGATTGAACTTCAATCCGATTGGCTGATTAAATCAACCAATTGGATTTTTCCTACCTTAATTCCGATTGGCTGATAGAATCCTATCAGCCAATCGGAATTTGAGGGACGCCATCTTGGATGACGTCATTTAAAGGACTAGCCATTCATCGGGTAGTCGTCGGCCGAGAAGGATGTTCCGCGCCGGAGGTCTTCAAGATGGATCCGCTCAATCGCCAATTGGATGAAGCCTTCTGCTGGATGGAGGACCTCTTCTGCCCCGATCGGATGAAGACGTCTGCCAGTCCAGATGTCCTCTTCTGCCCGGATAGGATGAAGACTTGTGCCGGTCCGGATGTAATCTTCTGCCCCATCGGTGCCCGGCTGGCTGAAGACGGCTCAAGGTAGTGTGATCTTCAATGGGGTAGTGTTAGGTTTTTTTTAAGGGGGGATCAGGTGGGTTTTAGAGTAGGGGTGTGTGGGTGGTGGGTTGTAATGTTGGGGGGGTATTGTATTTCTTTTTTTTACAGGTAAAAGAGCTGATTACTTTGGGGCAATGCCTCACAAAAAGCCCTTTTAAGGGCTGGTAAAAGAGCTGATTACTTTGTAATTTAGTTTAGGATAGGGAATTTTGTTATTTTGGGGGGGGCTTTTCTATTTTATTAGGGGGCTTAGATTAGGTGTAATTAAATTAAACTTCTTGTAATATTTTTTTATTTTTTGTAATTTAGTGGGTTTTTTTTTTGTACTATAGTTTAGACAATTGTAGTTAATTTATTTAATTAATTTATTGATAGTGTAGTGTGTCAGGTTAGGAAATGTCCAGAAGACCCAAATGCTAGGGCGAACTTAAACAACACCCTTGCACTCTGAGTTTAATCCAGGACGTGACCCCACGACAACCTCTAAAAAACAATGTACTCACGATATAGAGCAGAGTTAGCCTGAGTCCAAAGTAATTCAAGATATCAGCCAAATAGACTTCTGAGTAAGGAACTGGTTTCAGGAAATGCTTCCACAGAATCAGGAGAGCTGGGATAGTCCACTTATACTCAGACAGAGGAAGGGTAAAACAAGAAACAGTTAATAATGCAGGAGTAGGTAACTTGTTATCAGGCAGTTTGAGGGTTAACACTGTGTAGTCAGTCCTTGCAGAGTTTGGCAACAGGTTATCAGGCAGTTTGAAGGTTAATACTGAATAGTCAGTACTTGCAGAGTTAGACAACAGGATATCAGGTAGTTTGAGGGTTAATACTGAATAGTCAGTACTTGCAGAGTTAGACAACAGGATATCAGGTAGTTTGAGGGTTAACACTGTGTAGTCAGTCCTTGCAGAGTTACAGGATATCAGGTAGTTTGAAGGTTAACACAGATTAATCAGTACTTGCAGAGATTGGCAACAGGTTATCGTGCAGTTTGAGAGTTTACACTGAATAAACAGTACTTGCAGAGTTTGGCAACAGGTTAACATGCAGTTTGAGAGATTCACATAATAAACAGTACTTGCAGTGTTTGGCAACAGGTTATCAGGAAGTTTGAGGGTTAACCCAGCATAGTCAGTCTTTGCAGAGTTTGGCAACAGAAAATCAGCAGTTAGAGAGTTTCCACAGCGAAGTCCTCACAGGAGCCACAAAGAGTAACAAACAAACGGGCACTGAAGAAACAGGAAGCCCGGAATAAAAAGCCTGGTAGTGACATCATCAGGAATTGGCGGCTCAGACTACCTGCCAATCAAGCACACAGAGAGGACCGCCGGAGCTTCCCAGCGACCGAGCGTGACAGTGCCCCCTCCTCAAGGACCCCTCCGGGGGACCCGACCGGGCCTGGCAGGGTATTTCTTGTGAAAAGACTTGACAAGAGCTGGAACATGAACATGAGAGGCTGGTTCCCAAGATCGTTCAGAGATAGGATAACCCTTCCAATGGACCAGGTAGTACAGCCGATTGCCCCGTAGCTTGAAATCCAAAATATGGCTGACTTCAAACTCAGAAGTTCCCTCCACGGAAAGTGGAGGAGGTGGTTTACTCTTGATAGAGTACCGGTTGTAGATGACTGCCTTGAGTAAGGAGACATGAAACACTGGATGGATCTTGAGAGTCTTGGGTAAAGCCAGGCGGTATGCAGAAGAACAAACTTTGGAAACAATTCGAAAAGGTCCAATGTACTTAGGACCCAAATTAGTACAAGGTTGTTTTAGACGTATGAATCTGGTGGATAAAAATACTCTGTCTCCAGTATGAAGTAAAAGAGCCTTACACCTTCTGCGATCAGCATATCTCTTGTGTCTTAAGGAAGAGGAAAGTAGATTTTGACGAATGAGTTGCCAGTGGTTACTGAGATTTTTCACAATACGATCTGCTCCAGGGACTTCAGTAGAACTGGTAATCATAGGAAAGGTTCTAGGTTCAAAACCATAAGCTGCCTTAAAGGGAGAGGTCTGTAATGAGGCGTTATAGCGTGAGTTGTGAGCTAATTCCGCCAAAGGCAATAACTGAGACCAGTTGGAGTGGTGATGGTCTACATAATGTCTAAGAAAAGATTCCAAGGCTTGATTTACACTCTCAGTCTGTCCGTTGGATTGAGGATGATGTGTAGTAGAAAGAGATATGTTGATTCCGAAGTGCTTACAAAAAGACCTCCAAAACTTGGAAACAAATTGAACTCCGGGATCTGAGACTATGTCAGTGGGAAAACCATGTAAACGATATATATGTAGAACAAGGAGTTCAGAAAGTCTTTGAGCTGAAGGCAAGTCTGGAGAGGTATGAAGTGAGCAGACTTGGAGAACCGATCCACCACTACCCAAATGGTCGTATTTCCAGCAGAAACAGGAAGATCTGTAACGAAATCCATGGATAAGTGAGACCAAGGGTAATGAGGAATAGGAAGAGGGTGTAATAGACCAAACAGTTGATGAGAAGATTGTTTATTTGAAGCACAAGAACTACAAGCAGCAATATAATCCTTAACATCCCTCCTCATAGTGGACCACCAAACATGCTACTTCAGTTTCCACAAAGTATTGGTTACTCCAGGATGACTTGCTGAAATGTTGTTGTAAGCCCAACGTAGAAGCTTAAGACGTAATCCTTTGGGTACATACAGGATACCAGAAGGTAGTTCACAAGAAGATGGTACCCGGACTTGAGCAGCATGTAAAGCCTGTACTGGAAAAGAGGATACTTGAACCAAAACTTTGACTGGACGTAGTATAGGTTCAGAATCCAAAGGAGAAGGCTCAGAAGATTGGAACTGCCTAGATAAAGCACCTGCCTTGGAATTTTTTGAACCAGGAACATAGGAAAGTACAAAATTAAACCTGGAGAAGAACAAGACCCACCGAGCCTGACGAGGATTGAGACGAGTAGCTGTATGGAGGTATAAAAGATTCTTATGATCTGTCAGAATGAAAAAAGGTTGACTGGTACCCTCTAACCAATGCCTCCATTAATCCAAAGCTAATTTTATAGCGAAAAGCTACTTATTGCCCACATCATAATTTAACTCAGCAGGATTGAATTTTTTCGAAAAGAACGCCACAGGATGTATCTTGCTGGTAGTCGGATCACGTTGGGAGAGAACAGCTCCAGCTGCTATAGAAGAAGCATCAACCTCCAAAATAAACTGGTGATCAGGAATTGGATGACTAAGAAGAGGTGCAGAAGAAAATGCTGATTTTAGCGTTTCAAAAGCCTGTACTGCCGAAGTGGACCAGTTCTTACAATTTTGCCCTTTCTTAGTAAGAGAAGTGAGCGGAGATGTGATGTCAGCAAAGTTCTTAATAAACTTTCTATAGTAATTGGCAAAGCCAAGAAACCTCTGCAGGGATTTGAGAGTAGTTGGTCTGGGCCAGTCCTTGATAGCCGAAAGTTTAGCAGGATCCATCTCAAAACCTGATTCTTAAATGATATAACCCAAAAAGGGAATGTAACTCTGATAAAAAGAGCATTTCTCCAATTTAGCCAACAGGGAATTGTCTCATAACCTCTGAAGTACCAGTCTTACATGATGTACATGTTCCTGTAATGTTTTGGAATAGATCAGAATATCATCGAGATAAATTATAAAAAATTGATTTAGATAATCCCTGAAGATTTCGTTAACAAAGTGCTGAAATACTGCTGGTGCATTGCACAATCTGAATGGCATTACTAGATACTCGTAGTGACCAAATCTAGTGTTAAATGCAGTCTTCCATTCGTCTCCTTTACGGATTCTGACCAAATTGTAGGCCCCACGGAGATCTAACTTGGAAAAAATAGAAGCACCTTGAAGACGATCAAATAAATCAGGAATGAGCGGCAGAGGATAGCTGTTTTTGACAGTAATCTGATTCAAGGCCCGATAATCGATACAGGGACGGAGACCTCCATCTTTTTTCCCAATGAAGAAAAAACCCACTCCCACAGGTGATGAGGAAGGACGAATAAATCCTCTGGCTAAGTTGTCCTTTATGTATTCCTCAAGAGAGACATTTTCTTGACGAGAGAGGGGATAGGTCCTTCCCTTAGGTAGAGGAGCCCTGAAAACAATTCGATAGGACAGTCAAATATCCGGTGTGGAGGTAACGTCTCAGCCTCCTTTTTAGAAAACACATCACTTAAGGCATGATAGTGTCAGTATATTTATGAAAATCTTAGTACTGCTCTCCAAATAATATATCAGCTTATGGCAGGGTTATAATACAATACAAATAATATTTATCCTTAAAAATAGAAACCCTTAATCAACATGCATCTACTAGAAACCATATAATTAATATAAATACCTGAACTCTTTTATTTAGTTAATATCCATGAACATTTTTGAAATATATTTGTAATAAAAGGAATATGAAATAATATTATATGCGCTTGAAAACTATTTAAGATATGCTATCCTTCTTATAAAACCCAGAAAAATATACCTTCACAATTCAGCCTTATTTACAAATAGCCTTTTATTTAGTTAACACAATGGGACTAAAAACCTTTAACATCCAAGCAGTACAATTCTAAACTGTGCTTATAAACAATAGGATAATATATATATATTCTGCTATTTAACTGTAATTTATCCTAATACAATATTAATTTACAATATTAGAACTTGCACAGATGAGTTACTTAGCCACTCAGATACAAATTCAAACAATGCATAGACTTATGAAATAAGTTTAAAATCCAAACTATTTCTTTAACTCTGCTACATACAGCAATAGTAAATCCTTACTTTAAATGCTTGCATACAAATAGGCAGGCTAAGAGCTATCTAAAACAATGACACACAGTTTAAAAGTACAATCTGCTCTTTAACTCTATTAGCTGTAATGGCTATGCATATAACTTATCTTACCAAAAACCTTGTATACATCACCAAATAAACCAGTCGAGATCCGGTTTCCAATGTTTCTCAACAGATCCAATTTCACCTCAGAAATTCAAAATTGGGGATAATGCATATGGAGTCCAATAGTAGGTGTGTGCTTTAATAATAACCACAGTAGTTATTCCTTCAGGAGTCAGCAACCTCCCTATCAGTCTCTATGCTGGGGTTTAAATCATTTGATTTCACCCCTCCCTTTTTTTGGTTATTATCAGTCATTGGTGAGTATTGGCAACGCCCACGGAGCCTTGTCCCTGGTCCGCCCTTAGAGTTGAAACATGTTTACCATAGCAACGTATCTTATGGACAGTTAAATTCCCTTAACTGTCCTACCAGTATTGGCCCTTAGGTGGCAGCAGATATCCAGACAAAACAATTTCACCCCCACATTTCTAAAACATTTTTGACAAGTTAATTATTCTCATAACATGGATATTTAATCAGATCACACTCTTTGCATTAATCATATATAATCCCAATTATAGATGGTTAATATTAGGTTATTTTTTCTGATTATTCTGATACCAAATATGTTATATTATTAACATTTTATTATATTAAGGCAATTTAATACTGCTAATTTTTCCAGATTGGTAGTATTTAAAACTCCTGATATATTGCATTCATTCAGATATAGCATGTTACATTTCTGTGTATTTCTTCCTGAATACATGAATCCTGTCTATGTAGATCTGAAATAAAAATAAATGTTAATAATCACTTCTCTTCAGGTCCATAAATATCTATTCATGTTCTTAAACACACAGAGGCTAAGATATTCATGCTTTCAAAATATGCATGTATATATACAATACACATATACACACATATACATATATAGATATATATACATACACATACACATCCACTTCTATGCAGTATCTTGTATTTATTTTCCTAGTATATTTTATTTGAAATCTAAATACAGTTGTTGGAAACATGTAAGTCATGTGTTTTCTCTGTGTTATCTTAACCCAGACGCAATTTTTAACATCTTGTATATTCCAGTCTTAGTAGCCACACAGCATGAGCCACTCATCAAATCTGTGCTAATTATCAGTCCCTTTTGAAGAATGCTTGCATCTTTCACATCTCTTCAGACGGATCGGCATCTCCATTGGAGGAAGCCTATATATGGGCATGTATCCTGATCTAGGTATCAGAATGCTGTCATTTAACATTGGTTCCCAGGCAATAACACAGATGGTTTCTGAAACTGTGTTAATTTTCAGTTCCTTGCTAATTTATACAATTGCATAATTTAGCATATTGAGTGTGGTAGATCTCTTAGAAACAATCCTTTGTTCTACAAACAATGTGCACATCCACAGACTTATTAAATAAAGACAAATATACTTCTATATATTATTTAATAATATTTCAAATACCTTGACAATAGTAATTAAGTAATGAATCAGGAACTTCCACCATAGCTACGACAGGACAAGATGGTTTTGAGGGATTTTGCAGGCAATGTTTGAAACAGGTAGTTCCCCAGGAAATAAGTTCTCCTTTAGACCATGAGAAGACTGGATCATGAAGCTGCAGCCAAGGTAACCCAGAATCAATGGTATGTGGGGAGAAGTGATGACGTCAAAACTAATAATTTCCGAATGGAGTATGCCCACAGACAAAAGAAGAGGAATGGTAGAATTTTGTATGATCCCAAAACCTAGAGGCTGTCCACTAACAGTGGTTACCTTAATTAACTGTTTCTTGGCTTGAAGAGGAATCCTGAGAGAGTCAGCAAAGTGTGAATCAATGAAAACTCCAGCAGCTCCAGAGTCAATGAGGGCTTGAGCTCGAAACTTGGTGTTTTCAAAAGTGATAGTTACAGGAACAAAAAGTTTAGAATTGAGGGAAGACATGGGATTCTGGCTTAACTCTGTCCCTCTATCAAAAGTTAAGCCTTGGCTTTTACTGGCCAGATAGGACAGTCCTTCAGTAAATGTCCTTTGGTACCCCAATACAGACATAATCCAAGAGTACGCCTTCTATGGAGTTCAGCTTCTGACAATTTAATAGCTCCTACTTCCATGGGTTCAATAGACTCAGGAGATTGGGAATTATTATTAGACAGACTTGAGGTTCGAATAGGAGGACGAAAAGAAGTTTTAACAAAGGATCTCCGATTCCTATCTCTCTCCTGAGGAAGTTCAGAATGCCGGGCGTCAAGAGTAATACACAAATTGATAAGACCCTCCAATGAATCGGGGAGTTCCCGAAATACAAGTTCATCCTTAAGGTGTTCGCAAAGTCCCTTGCGAAAGGCTGCCCGTAAGGCTCCATGGTTCCAATCAGTTTCTGCGGCTAAAGTCCTGAATTCAATAGCATATTGAGCTACCGAAAGGGATCCCTGTCTCAGATCCAACAATCCTGCCTCTGCAGCTTCAGACCTCCCAGGCTTGTCAAAAACAGAAGAAAAAATGGAAACAAATAATTCCACATCCTTTAGTAAAGGATCATTCTTCTCTAAAAGAGGAGACACCCAGGCTAGAGCCTTACCCTTCATGAGGGATATAATAAAGGTGATTTTGGAAGTAGAATTGGAAAAAACTTGAGGATTGTTTCTGAAGTGTAAACGACATTGATTAAGGAATCCACGGCATTCTTCAGGATTACCATCATATTTATCTGGAAGTGGGATTCGTGGTATATACTGTCCAACAGGTTGAGGTGGGTTAAAGACAGCATTGGAGCTAGTAGCAGCTGCAGCAGGAGTCACCGTAGCTTGAGAAGGAGCGGAGAGGTTATGTAGCAGAGCAGTAATCTGGTCAAGCTTGGAATCCAAAGATTGCAAATGAGCAGAATGATTTCCTAGAAGTTGCCCTTGTAGAGCCACAGCCCTGGATAACTCATCAGGGTCCATATTATGGCCTGTTAGTACTGTCAGGTTAGGAAATGTCCAGAAGAAGACCCAAATTCTAGGGCGAACTTAAAAAACACCCTTGCACTCTGAGTTTAATCCAGGACGTAACCCCACGACAACCTCTAAAAAACAATGTACTCACGATATGAAGCAGAGTTAGCCTGAGTCCAAAGTAATTCAAGATATCAGCAAAATAGACTTCTGAGTAAGGAACTGGTTTCAGGAAATGTCTTCCACAGAATCAGGAGAGCTGGGATAGTCCACTTATACTCAGACAGAGGAAGGGTAAAACAAGAAACAGTTAATAATGCAGGAGTAGGTAACTTGTTATCAGGCAGTTTTAGGGTTAACACTGTGTAGTCAGTCCTTGTAGAGTTTGGCAACAGGTTATCAGGTAGTTTGAGGGTTAACACTGTGTAGTCAGTCCTTGCAGAGTTAGACAACAGGATATTAGGTAGTTTGAAGGTTAACACAGATTAATCAGTACTTGCAGAGATTGGCAACAGGTTATCATGCAGTTTGAGAGTTTACACTGAATAAACAGTACTCGCAGAGTCTGGCAACAGGATATCAAGCAGTTTGAAGGTTTACACTGAATAAACAGTACTTGCAGAGTTTGGCAACAGGTTAACATGCAGTTTGAAAGTTTCACAGAATAAACAGTACATGCAGTGTTTGGCAACAGGTTAACATGCAGTTTGAGAGATTCACAGAATAAACAGTACTTGCAGTGTTTGGCAACAGGTTATCAGGAAGTTTGAGAGTTAACCCAGCATAGTCAGTCTTTGCAGAGTTTGGCAACAGAAAATCAGCAGTTAGAGAGTTTCCACAGCGAAGTCCTCACAGGAGCCACAAAGAGTAACAAACAAACGGGCACTGAATAAACAGGAAGCCCAGAATAAAAAGCCTGGTAGTGACATCATCAGGAAGGGGCGTCTCAGACTACCTGCCAATCAAGCACACAGAGAGGACCGCCGGAGCTTCCCAGCGACCGAGCGTGACAGTTAGGTATATTTGTAACTTAGGTTAGGATTTATTTTACAGGTAATTTTGTACTTATTTTAACTAGGTAGCTATTAAATAGCTAAATTTCCTATGGGGAAATCGTGCACGAGCACGTTTTGCCAGCTTACCGCTACTGTAAGCAACGCTGGTATTACAGTGAGAAGTGGAGCTAAATTTTGCTCAACGCTCACTTTTCTGAGGCTAACGCAGCCATTCAGAAAACTTGTAATACCAGCGTTTTTTAAAGTGAGCACTGGAAAAAAAAGAAGTGTTAGCTCCGCAAGTTTTTACCGACAAAACTTGTAATCTAGCCGCTTGTTTCTATAAATTACTCTAGTTTCTATAAAGTAATGGACACCGCTATATTTGAGCTAGTTTTCTATTTATTTTTGTTTGAACAATGTCTTGTATTGCCTGTTTATATATGTTCCTAATTGTCTTAGAAAAAAAAACAGATAAAGGGCAACTCAAGTTCAAACATGGAGGCACCAATTACATTATAGAAACTCTGTGAAATTTAGAAAACTAATCATTTTCAGAGTTTAAGTACAGGAAAATGTAACAAAATAAATTATAAAAGTATATTTTTTTAACTCCACATAATTAATAGCGTATATTTGGTACATTATATCACAGGAAGTTCCCAATGAGGCAATGAGGCCTATTTAACAACGGTCTTGCGGACCTGATCCGACAGTGCGGATCAGGTCCGCAAGATCTCACTGAATGCGGAGAGCAATACGATCTCCGTATTCAGCATTGCACCAGCAGTTGTAGAAGGGAGGTGTCAATGAACCCGATCGTACTCGATCGGGTTGAATTGTGGCGATTTCTGTCCTCCTGCTCAGAGCAGACGGACAGGGTTATGGAGCAGCGGTCTTTAGACCACTGCTTCATAACTGCTGTTTCTGGCGAGTCTGAAGACTTGCCAGAAACACGGGCCCACAAGCTCCATACTGAGCTTGATAAATGGGCATCTATGTGTAACTGATTTATTTGTAATTATATTAGAATACAATATAGAATTTAAAACTGGTAATAGTGTTTTTATAATAGGCAATCTACAGTATATGAATGTATTTAGGATTTTTTTTTCTAAAGAGGTGTTCTTGTACAATAAACAGACAATATAGACAGATTTTATTATGTTAATTAAATCTTGCATTTTTTTAATTACTTTTTTAACTGACAATGCTAACTTTAAAAAGCTCATTTATTTGTTGGAAGCATTCGCCGCACTGAGCTACTCAGGCAGCCCACGGAAGAACACTATTTTCCTGAAAGGGTGACGTTTCCACCTCTTAGCCAATGACTGCTGGAATGCATGGCTATTTGCCAAGAGTTGGAAACGTCACCTCACAGCAAATAGAGTTCTACCGTGGGCTGCTGTCATGATTCTACCTTTACTTTTGGTTGTTATCATTTTGACCATACTACCTTAAATAGTAATTAGCCTGTTCACCACTATAAATTCCTTACACTCCAGTACTCCTTTGCTGGTTTATTTAAGTGCATCAACTATTCACTTCTCCAAATTATACCTTGTACTTGAGTTCTTTATTGTAAACTTCTATTTTACCTTTTGCTCCACTAGATTCTGTGTTACCAGACACAGCAGGCGCCTCTCTCAACTTGCGCTGACTTCATCAGACTTAGCCGGACTTATTCTTACAACTGACTTATCGGAGCCCTGCTCTGCTCTCTTTAACAGTTGTTCCACAGCGGCGGAAGTACTCGTTTCAACAGCTCCATTATTCACTCGGATCAATCCGCTGCAGAAACACTGTTACACGGACGCTGGACTCTGCATTGCGGTTTTCACGGAAACGGCAGATCAGGTTCCGTATACAACATTAATTTAACAACAGGTTGTACAATATCATCATCACAGGGATTCTTGTGTCTTAAGCTGTTTGTAATTCAAGCAAGGCTGTAATATTACAACCCATCTCTAGCGCAGCTAGAATTGATTCAAGTCCTCCTTCAGAGCCTGTCTGTATTGTTTAACTATTTTTTCACTTGTTACCTGGTAAAGTGGTAAACATAATGACACCTGTACCACGCCTCACATTAAGTTGCAATTTATACTGCTGATATATCTTGGTAATTTTTTATAACAGGCTATAATATTTTAAATATATTAGACTTTGTTTCCTCACTAGCAAACATTCTAATTTATTTGATACATACAAATAATTAAAATCTCCGGTCAGAGCCACATCAAATATCTTACATAATAAACCAGTCCTAAAATTTAATTGACATGGAGAACACAGATGTGACCCCTCAATTGCATAGCCTGAACCAACGTTTAGTTAACATGACCCAGGCTTTTACAGAAATTCAGGTGGAAAACAAGAGTCTCAAGGTCTGCCTCAGGGAAGTCTTATCCTCAAAAAATGCTGGATCTGATCATCAGGCTGAGCCACAGGTCTCATACCCAGAAAAAATTTCTGGTGACCGCTCCACATATAGACAATTTAAAAACGCCTGCCTTCTACTCTTTGAGTTAAAACCTAGGACACATTCAAATGACAGATCCAAGGTGCTCACTATTCTCTCCTATTTAAGAGGAGAGCCTCGATCGAGCCTGGGCTGACTGTTTCTATGAGTCCCAGGATCCCATTCTAAATTCCCTGGATGCCTTCATTAAGGCCATGTCCAGCCTCTATGATGACCCATACCGTCAAATAACTGCAGAAACTAAACTCAGAAATCTGAAAAAACTAAAATCCCCTGTGGAAGAATACATTACCCGCTTTAAGATCTGGGCCAGAGATTCCCTCAGAAATTAGGTATCCCTAAAAAAACAATTCAGATTAGGTCTCTCTGAAGACATTAAAGACGAATTGTCTAGAACTGGGATACCTGATCGTCTAGAAGACTTTTACTCCATATCTATCACTTTTGACAGGAGACTAAGGGAGAGGAAACAAGAAAAAACTTCCTCCACACTCCCTACACAAAGATTACTGCCAACACCACCCACTTCCAATTCACCTCCTGATCAACCCATGGATATAAGTTTCCTAAGGGCACCCCTTACTCTCTAAGAAAAAATATAAACGCCAATGCCTTAACCTATGTTTGTATTGTGCTGCGACTGAACATATAGTCAAGGACTGTCCACTACTCTTAAAACAGAAAATAGGTAAGACAGCTACGAATAAACACTGTTTATACGCCAATACAAAATCATCTTCTTATCTTACACTACCATTATTCTTGCAGTGGGATCATCGCAGTCTCAGCAGTAATGCCATTATTGATACCGGAGCCTGCGGCAACTTTATAGATGTTGATTTGGTCAAAAACAATAAAATTCCTTTTCTGTTCAAAAGCACTCCACTGCCTGTCAAAGTTATTAATGGTTCACACTTAGCTTCTGGTCCAGTATCACAACAAACTGTCCCTCTTCTTGTCACAACTTCCTCTGGTCATACTGAATCTATCACTTTTGATATTATTTCATCTTCTATTTATCCTATTGTTCTGGGTATCACTTGGCTCCAACTTCATGAACCCACTTTTCACTGGGATAACCTCACCCTCTCTTTCTCGTCACAGTACTGTACTACTACCTGTCTCCCAAATACCAATATATTCTCCGTAACTCCTTCTACCATTCCTATACAGTACTTAGATTTTGCAAATGTATTCAATAAAACTGAAGCTGAAACACTACCCCCACATAGGCCCTACGATTGTCCCATAGATCTCCTCCCTGGCACTACCATTCCATACGGACATATATATCCAATTTCCAAACCAGAACTAGAGCACTTATAAGAATATATTAGTGAAAATATAAAAAAGGGTTTATTCGACCCTCTACATCGCCAGCTGGTGCTGGTATCTTTTTTTGTTAAAAACAAGGATGGATCTTTACGCCCTATCATTGACTACAGAGAGTTAATTAAGCGTACAAAAAAGAATAGGTATCCGTTACCTCTCATTCCAGAATTGAGAGGTTACGTGGCGCCAAGTTCTTCACCAAGATTGATTTAAGGGGTGCTTATAACCTTGTTAGAATAAAGGCCGGTGACGAGTGGCTGACTGCATTTAGGACCTCGTATGGTCTCTATGAGTATACTGTCATGCCATTCGGTCTATGCAACGCGCCGGTAACATTCTAAAGTTTAGTTAACAACATATTTACAGACATACTCGATACCTTCCTTGTTGTTTACCTAGATGACATTCTGATTTACTCCACAAACTTCACTGATCATATAACCCATGTTAGGGTAGTCTTATCCAGGTTAAGAACACATAGACTTTATGTTAAATTAGAAAAATGTATATTAAACGCTCTGGAAGTCTCCTTTTGAGGTTACCGCATTAATGAAAGCCAAATTAAAATGGAAGACAATAAAATTTCAGCTATTACCCAATGGCCTAAGCCCAAAACAGTAAAAGATGTTCAACGCTTTTTAGGCTTTGCAAATTTTTATAGACATTTCATTCATAATTTCGCTGCCATAGCTAAACCCCTCACCAACTTAACAAAATCCAAAACCCCTTTCATTTGCAACCATCAATCCCAACAAGCTTTTGACCATCTCAAATCTAGATTTGTCACATCCCCTGTTCTCCAAATACCTGACACAAATTGTCAATTTGTTTTAGAGGTTGATGCCTCAGAATATGCTATTGGCTCCGTCCTATCACAGAGGACCTCTCTAAAACATCCACTACATCCTGTTTCATACTTCTCCAGACTCATGACACCACCTGAATTAAACTACCCTGTGGAGGAAAAGGAATTACTTGCTATCAAGTGTTCCTTTGACCAATGGAGACATCTTTTGGAGGGTGCTGAACATCCCCTCATAATATACACGACCATAAAAATTTGCAATACCTCCAAACAAACCGTACACTGTCTGCCCGCCAACTTCGGTGGAGTTTATACTTCTCCCGTTTTTCTTTCGTTATTACTTACCATTCTGGCACAAAAAAATGGGAAAGCAGATGCTCTCTCTAGAAAAGATAAAAAAATCTACTATCCCAACAACCATCAGCCGTGGAGGACTAGCATATCCTAGTATTTTAACCTACCATGATGCTGCCAGATTGGCTCACATGCTTGGCTGGAGTTACAAGGACTCTAGCTCAAGGTGGCAAGAAGTCGAGCAATCGTTTCTCCCCAATAGTATTCTGCTTTCCGATCTTCCCTGGATACCTGGGTATCTCCGGAGGTCCTTGAAAATTGATCACCCGCTCCTTATGGATACATTGAAACATTGGGACTCCAAAAAACACATGGAGCCTATTGCCCCTCATCCATCTCCCCTATATACGATTCGTAATATTCTGGTTTCAATGTGTGAGACACATGTGGGGACTTGGTCAGCTGCTGCCGATGAGAGTATAGCATCCCTATATACTAATAACTCTCTCCTGCCGTTTGCAGAGGTGAAAACTAAATTCTCTCTACCACCCTCGCTTGGCTTTGAATATCTAAGATTAGCTAGTATTCTTAAGGCCTGGGGACTTTCGGGCCAACCTACACGGTCTCCCACCAGATGGGAACAACGATGGAAATTAAGTAAGCCAATCAAAGGCTCCCTCTCATTTCATTACAGTCTAATGATCTCGCCCCTGCTTCCAACCAAACATGGTCAATATAAAGCTTGGGAGAGAGAACTTAAAACTAGTTGTGAGACATTAATCTGGCTAAGGGAGCTGGTGAGAGCAAAAAAAATCCTTCATAGTGCGACTTTATGGGAGCTCTACTATAAAATAACAACTCGCTGGCATTTTGTTCCTGTTGCACTCCACAAATTCTATCAGACAACCTCTCCCATGTGTTGGAGACAATGTGGGTATTTGGGTACACAAATCCATATATGGTGGGAATGTCCCTCAGTTAAAGACATCTGGAGATTTGTCTTTGGGATTCTACAATCTCTCAATATTACTTTACGATTCTCCCCTTCTGTGGGTCTCCTGCATCATGGCTTCCCGGAAATGTCCGAGGCGGAGAGGAACCTGACCACATATATACTCATGGCCGCTAAACTGACTATTGCCAGGGACTGGAAACAGCCCTCTTCTCCATCTCCTAAAAAAGTAATAAATATCATTGAGCATATAAAAAATATGGAGGAATTCGCCTTTCGACATATTAACAAGCTTGAACTATATTATGAAATATGGAGTAAATGGAATGAGCTCAATATGACCTAGAAGCCTGAAATTTTTGACCACGGTCCCTTTGTGTCAGGGCCAGTCCACCTTTCAGGTCCCCCCCTCTTTTGGAAGTATCCTATCCCCCCCTCCCTCCCCTTCCCCTCTTTTTTTTTTTTCTCTTCCCCCTTTCTTCTTTCCCTCTGTTTCTGCTCTCTTCCCTTTCAAGATTTGGAGTATATTTTCTAACCACACAGACACATACTAGTGTGGTGCTTCTTTGGAACTCATTGTATAGCAGCTGTACAATTATTCTAATTTCTGTTATATGCGTTTGCTGTATGGATTTAGAGTTTATGTTACAGAATCTATACTAAAGGCCTACTGTTTTTTATTTATTTCAGGCAAGAGCTGAATGTTTGTCTATTTCTTAAAGGGCCACTGTAAGTAAATATTTTCTATGCCTGTTACTAACTAACTACCCCAAATACGCTTTTTATCAATCGCATTTCATTAACATATCTCTACCGTATATCAGAAATCTTGTCTGCAAATTTAATTGTTTTCCAAACCGACTCCGTGGGTATCCTTTGCTCTGTACCAATCCGTTTACAATACCTAGGTTTCAAAATGGCGCTTTAAACACAAAGTTATTGGTTTAAGTATTTTGAACACTCAGTGCTGAAAATAGTGGGCAGGATAACGTGACATCATCGGCGAATAAAAGATATAACTTTTAGAACGTTCTGAAACTTCGTTTTGGAGAAAATATAGGTCAGTAGGTTTTAATTAATGTTTATTAACTTTAATATGTTAGTTGTTTAGCTTAAAAATGATAACAGAAAGTAATCCTTTAAGCTGTTTATAATTGTGTAATTATTATAAAATGAGGATTTCAAATAACCAATCTGTACTGTATCTTAGGAAAGGACTCACTTTCTGCTTTAAGATGTGTCACTGCGAAAGTGAATTACTGCCTATATTGTCTTTACATAACCTTTTGCCAGTATGAGGTTGCTTTACAATATGTGACTTGTAACCATTTGTCCTTGTTATATTTTCTAAAGATCTTCAATAAAAATATATTTAAAAAAAAAAAAAAGGGAAATCAAATAACAGGCATTAAAGGATATTAAGAGAACAAAGTATATTTGGTAACAGAAGTATCTGAGCCATGAAATGATGAAATAGTGACTTTATGTCCCTTTAAGGGGATGGTCTGGTCGGAATTGGAGTTTCGTGATTCAGATAGAGCATGCAATTTTGGGCAACTTTCTAGTTTGCTCCTATTGTCGATTGTTCTTTGTTCTCTTGGTGTCTTTATTTGCAAGAATGCCACCAATCAGCAAGTGCTACTCAGGTCCTGAACCAAAAATGGGCCGGCTCTTAAGCTTTCATTCTTGCTTTTTCAAATGGGGATGCCAATAGAGCGAGGAGGGATTGATGGTGGGAGTGGATTGGAGGGTTCCTTAACATGTCGTGCTCTGTCTGAGTCATGAAGGTTTGGTTTTGAAGAGACTATTCCTTTAACCTGCTTAGTAGAAGGTTTGACTCAGTTACAAATTAATTCACCAAATTAAGTGTCGGTACTCCTTAGAATAATACAGTAACTGTTGTCCAGGGGTGGGGGCTACAGAAGTTTTTGGTATATCTCTTCAAGTAACATCCTTTATTTTTCTACCTCCCTTGCCATTTACTCTCATTATTTTTATTAAAATTATAATTTTACAATTTCCAAAAATATTGCTTGCACTGTAAATGACAAAAACGAAAATAAAACACAATTTTCTTTTATATAAACATGATTTTATATGTATTTTAATTATTTTGTTTAAGATTTTCAAATATAAATGTAAATTACCTATGCTTTAATGAAGTCATGCTGAAAAAGTATTTCAATAAAAAACTTAAGATGTTTTTATCTTAAAAAAAACAAAAACAAAATCTATCATCTCACAACCATCCACCATCATCCCAAAAGCCTCATTCCAAGGTTTACTTTTACTTGATCTATTTGATCTAAAAACTCATCAAAAACAAGATACCATGAAGTCCTCCTATCCTCTCTCTCCTGATAATAGAGGCATTCTCTGTTTCCAAACTAAGTTATATATTTCACCATCTCTATGTTATCAAGTACTATCCACATGATTCTCCTTTAGCAGGACATTTGGAAATTAACAAAACTTTTTACCTCTTACAAAGATCATTTTAGTGGCCATCCATGAGAGCTTCTGTCAAGGATTATGTTAACTCCTGTACAACCTGTAATACTTGCAAACCGTCTCACCAGTTACCTGTAGGATTACTACAAAGCTTACCTGTACCTGAACATCCATGGGCCACAGTGTCCATGGAATTATTGTGGAACTACCAAAATCATCTGGTTATAGTGTCATCTTCGTTGTTGTCAATTTTCTAAGATGGCTCATTTCATACCGACAACATCTATCCCCACTGCTCAGAAAATGGCTGAATTGTTCTTAAGAGAGATGATTCGCTTGCATAGTCTACCTACCACAGTACTCAGCGACAGAGGTTCTTAATTCACTTCTAAATTTTTAGAAATTCCTTTGTTTATCCCTCAAAATTCATTAACAACTGACGACCTCTTATCATCCCCAAACGAATGGTCAGTGTGAGAGAACCAACCAATGGTTAGAACAATTCTTGAGATGTTTTTGTTCCAACAAACAAGATACCTAGGCTATTTACCTTCCTCATGCAGAGTTTGCCTACAATAATACTACCAACACTACCACCGGTTACTCACCACCTTTCTATATCAATTCAGGTATTCATCCAAGGTTCAATCCCTTGCCTTCACCCAACACTCCTTGCCCACAAGTCAATGATTTAATTAACTCCATCAACCAGACCTTCACTGTTATACAGGATAGCATTTAACAAGCGCAAGCCACACAAAAGAGGTATTATGATCTTTGTCATCGTCCTCATCCTCCGTACAAAGTTGGTCAGTTGGTTTGGTTGGCCACAAAGAACCTTTGGTTACATGGTCATTGCAGAAAATTGAATAAACTTTTTATTGGTCCCTTCCCTATCACTGCCATCCTTAACACTGTCACTGTGACGTTACAATTACCAGCATCTTACCGTATCCCTCCTACTTTCCACATAGCACTCATTAAACCTTGTAATACCTCCTCTACAACACCTACTCCTTTTTCAATTCCGGATTCAGAATATGAGGCCCATTCTATACTCGACTCCTGACGTTATCATGGGGAACTCCAGTATCTTGTCCATTGGACTGGATTTGATTCCTCGGAGGATTCCTGGGAACCTGCTGCTAATCTCTCCGCTGATAGGTTGATTTTTCACCGCCGTCACCCCGACAGACCTGTTCCTTGAAACCTCGTTGAGGTTTCTTTGTGTCGGGGGGGGGTGTCATAATTCCACTTTTACTTTTGGTTGTTATCATTTTTACCATACTACCTTAAATAGTAATTAGCCTGTTCACCACTATAAATTCCTTACACTCCAGTACTCCTTTGCTGGTTTATTGAAGTGCATTAACTATTTACTTCTCCAGCTTATACCTTGTACTTGAGTTCTTTATTGTAAACTTTTAATAAGAGAATTACCTTTTACTCCACTAGATTCTGTGTTACCAGACACAGCAGGCGCCTCTCTCAACTTGCGAGGACGTCATCGGACTCAGCCGGACTTACTCTTACAACTCACTTGTAGGAGCCCCGCTCTGTTCTCTCAAACAGTTGTTCCACAGCGGCGGAAGCACTTGTTTTCAACAGCTCCATTATTCACTCGGATCAATCCGCTGCAGCAACACTGTTACACGGAGGCTGTCTGGACTTTGCATTGCGGTTTTCACATCAGATATCTTACATCTGCCTGAGCAGCTCAACGCTTCAAACAAATAAAGGAGCTTTCAGCATGAAGTATTTTATACTTCATGACTGAAAGTCCCCTTTATTTGTTCCAATTGTAAATCATAGCGTTTCATAAACGCTAGGATTTACCATCACTTTAAATACTTTAAAATTAATATATATAAAATATAAAAATCAAGTGCATTTTCTAAATAGAGATGCTATCAAAGTTGTTACAAATGAATGAATGAAATTAAAATTATAAAGATAGGACACAATTGTAAGAAATAGAGGCCTAGGAAATAAAATCAGATTGAGAAATAAGTAGACTGAGTGGGTTCCATAGTTACTATCTGTTAATGGTTTTGCATTGCAGCTCTTCATTTCAAAGAAGTTGATATGACACATGCAGCACATAAAGAAAAGCTAAAAAGTAAAGAATTTATTTTTTATTACAATGTTTAGTTATACATTGTAAATTAACTGCAATATACATTTTTGGTTTTGCCCCCTTTTCATTTAATTTAGCTCTGAAGATTGTAGATTTGCGAATAAGCAGAACTGGAAATGCACATTACAGATTTCTTTTGGCGAAACCTACTATATATATTTTCCTTAATGGCTCCAGCAGATAACTGTAAAACAATGCAGGTTAGACTAACATCTCCAGAAGCTCAGATGGGCTCTGAGAAATAAAGCAATTGGCGAGTGTTGTTTGGTTATTTAAAACGATTGCAGTAAAGACATGGCTGATATGTTGTTATATGGCAAGACAACTGAATTGTGTTGTAATTACCAGTGCTTAGTATCCCTTCAAATAGAAATCAAAGCCTTGTTTTATATTTGTTGTATATAAATATTGTGTTATATCTATTTTTGATTAATTGCTTTCTACTAAGAATAAAATACCGGTACTTTGTTTTCCATTTGTAAGAATGTTACTGTTCATCAATGAAGCTGTGGGAGTTTTTATTTTCAGTGAACTTATATTTTTCTCATTAGTAATGCATGAGGGTACTTTCACCAAGATTACAAGTTGTTGTCACGTCGCGCCGCTCTAGCTGTTGCTAAGGGGCACGGTGTCTGCTTCCCTGCTCGTTGCCAGGGGCTGTGTCAAGTCTGGATGACTGCGGCGCTGACGTCATCGACGCACGCTCCTCTCTCTCTGATGCCGGTCCTGGCGCCTCTGGCGCGAATTCTGCGCCTATGTAAGTGTTTTCAAATTGATCTATCACTGCTCCAGTATAGGTGTTACTTTGTGTGCTCGTGTGTGATAGATCGTTTCTGCTATTTGCCCTGCCTGTCCGACTACTCTGCCTGATTAACCCCTAAATTGCTGGATTGATATACTGCTACTGAACTCTGCTTGTCTGACTACTCTGCCTGTTAAACCCCTAAATTGCTGGATTGATGTACTGCTACTGAACTCTGCTTGTCTGACTACTCTGCTTATTAAACCCCTAAATTGCTGGATTGATGTACTGCTACTGAACTCTGCTTGTCTGACTACTCTGCTTATTAAACCCCTAAATTGCTGGATTGATGTACTGCTACTGAACTCTGCTTGTCTGACTACTCTGCCTGACTAACCCCTACATTGCTGGATTGATTTACTGTTGCTGAACTCTGCTTGTCTGACTATTCTGCCTGATTAACCTCTGTTGTTCTGGATTGCTTCACCTTTGCCAAACCCTGCCTACCTGACCATTTTAGTGGTTTACCCTTGGGCTGCTTTACCGCTGCCAAACGCTGCCTGCCTGACCATTCTAGTGGTTTACCTTTGGACTGCTTTACTGTTGCCGCTGAAGATTATCCTGCCTGTGGTGAGTGCTATTTATCTCATCTTGCAAACTTTCTCTGCTCTGGGATATTCTCTATCATTCCGGCTCGACGCCAGGATAAGAAGACTACTGTCCGAGTTCGGTCTGATAGTGGAGTATCCCACGAGCATAACATTATACTTAGGCCATGGAGCCAGATGAGGTGGCACGAGCAGTTTACCTTCAGGGAGAGATGTTGGGAACTCATACCACACAGTTGCAGAATATGGATTCCAAGCTAGCGGCTATAACTGCTCAACTCTCTTTACTTGTTACTGCAAGGAATACCGCTCCTGTTGTTGTACCGCCAGTCTCTGCTCCTGGTACTGCAGCTTCTTCCTATGTTTCTGGAAAGTATACCCCAGATACCATTGCCTGACAAGTATGAAGGTACTACTGATTGCAGGGGTTTTATTAACCAATGCAGGCTGCACTTCCGCAATGATCCTCACACCTTTCAGTATCACCAGTCAAGGGTCACCTTTATCATTTCCTTACTGAAAGACAAGGCCCTAGCCTGGGTCTCTCCCCTTTTGGAACAGAACGCTCCACTCCTGAACGACGCTGATGCGTTCATTTCTGCACTTACTTCTGTCTTTGGGACTTCTGGCCGTACTTCTGCTGCAAAATTTTCTCTCCTAGATCTCCCCTAGGGCAATAGAACTGTGGCACAATTTGCCATCGAGTTTCGCACCTTGGCACTAGAGACCAGTTGGGATGGCAGGGCCCTAAAGGCAGCCTTTAGGAGGGGTCTGCATGAACGCATCAAAGATGAACTCACTTATTGTGATATTCCCTCTTCTTTGGATGACTTTATAACGCTTTGTATCAGTCTAGACTCTCGGTTCCAGGAGAGACAAGCCGAGAGAGACAGAACTCAGAGAATCCTTCCCTCCGTCCTTCTATTTGTCCGGTTTCTGCAGTGTTCTCTACCCCTTCTACTTCTCTAACCACCCCCCTTGGTTAAGGGTTGATCCATTTTGAGTCAGAACCCCTGACCCTGACTGTGGGAGTCCTTCATACCGAACAGCTGCAGTTCGAAGTCAATCATTCCCCAGCACAGCCTGTCATCCTTGGTCTTCCTTGGCTTCAGATACACAATCCACAGTTCAACTGGACAGAAGGACAACTGGCCTCCTGGGGTACCTCCTGTTTCCACTCCTGCCTTGCTAAAGTAACTCCTCTACTCTGCATTCACATAGCCAGTATACAGACTCCTCCAAACCTTCCCTCAGTAAATACGGACTTCGCAGATGTGTTTGAGAAAAAAGCAGCCGACGCGCTGCCACCCCACCATCCTTATGACTGCAAGATCGACCTCTTTTCTAGAGCCCCACTTCCTAAAGGGAGGACTTATCCACTTTCCAAAGCTGAAACCAAATCTATGGAGGAGTGCATCCAAGAGAACCTAGCTAAAGGTTTAATTCGCCCTTCCTCCTCTCCTGCTGGGGCAGGCTTCTTTTTCGTCAGTAAGAAGGATGGTGGACTCAGACCCTGCATCGACTACAGGGCCTTAAACAACATAACTATTAAGAATTGGTATCCCATTCCTTTGATCACCAAACTGTATGACTCACTCCAGGATGCTTGCTTCTTCACCAAGCTAGACTTACGTGGGGCATACAACCTGATTCGTATCTTCCCAGGCCACGAATGGAAGACTGTCTTCAACAAGGTATCCGTAATGCCCTTTGGGCTGTGTAATCCCCCTGCACTCTTCCAGGCATTTGTCAACAATGTCTTCCGTGACCTCCTCAACCGCACTGTCATCATCTGGATGACATCCTTGTTTTCTCTTTCACTCTGGAGGAGCATCATAAGCACGTAAGACAGGTACTTCAACGTCTCAGAGACAATTCTTTGGTAGCCAAGGTAGAATGTGAGTTTGGCCAGGTCCAGATCCAGTTCCTAGGTTATGTCATCTCGAAGGAGGGTTTTGCCATAGATCCTGCTAAACTCACCGCAGTTCTAGAATGGCCTCAACCTACATCATTAAAGGAACTACAGAAATTCTTGGGGTTCTCCATTTAGTTTGCAAGTTTATAAAAGAAAAGAACTTTTCTCAAACAGTCGCTCCACTCACTGAATTGACAAAACGGAACAGAGACTGTAAAGATTGGCCTCCTGAAGCCATTAATGCCTTCTCTAGTCTGAAGAAGCCTTTCTGTTCTTCTCCTGTGCCCCGCCATCCTGATCCTGACCTACAGTTCACTTTAGAGGTTGATGCCTCAGAGATAGGGGCTGGAGCAGTTCTAACCCAAATGGATCCCTTGACTTCCAAGTCATACCCTCTAGCCTTTTTCTCTAAATGCTTTACTCCTGCAAAGAGGAATTACGATGTGGGTAGTCGTGAAGTCTTAGCCATTAAGATGGCCTTGACTGAATGGTTTCATTGGTTAGAGGACACCGCCAATCCCATTCAGATTCTCACCGACCACAAGAATCTGACTTACCTAGAGACTGCTCATCAACTCAATCCTCGACAGACCAGGTGGGCCCTGTTCTTTTCCTGTTTTAACTTTGTGGTCTCTTATCTTCCTGGGACCAAGAACAAGAAGGCGGATGCCCTTTTCTGTCAGTTCCCTCACTCAAGTGATTCCTCTGAAAATCCTATTGAACACATCATACCTCCCTCCTGTGTGGTTGCTCAACTAAATACCACCCTTCTGCAAAGATTGCAAAGTGCCCAGTCCAGTAAACCTCCTGGAGCCCCCAAGGCCTCCGATATCCTCTTTGTGCCTCTGAACCTACGCACCCCTGTGCTATCCTGGGCTCATGATAGTAAACTCTCAGGACATCATGGTTTGACTAGGCCCTTTAAGAGTCTTTCCCAACATGTATGGTGGCCTACTATGAAGTCTGACACTCAGGATTATGTGAAAGTCTGCACAACTTGTGCTGCCAACCAAACTCCCCGATCCTTGCCTCCTGGCTTGCTCCAACCATTGTCCATTCCCAAACAACCATGGACACACATAACTATGGACTTCATTGTGGACCTCCCACCTTCTGATCACCATACAGTTATCTGGGTTGTGGTGGATCGGTTCTCCAGACTGGCTCATTTTGTACCCTTAACGAAACTGCCATAGGCCCAGGAATTATAGTCTCTTTTTCTCTTGCATGTGGTACGACTTCATGGCATTCCTGTGAATATTGTTTCTGACAGAGGTCCACAATTCATATCTACCTTTTGGAGAGCCTTTGCAAGTTGATTGGAACCACTGTTTCCTTGTCTTCTGGCTACCATCCTCAAACCAGTGGAATAACTGAGAGGGTAAACCAGGATCTTGAGGCCTATCTTAGAGCTTTCATCAATTCTCTCCATACCAATTGGTCTGACTTTCTGCCCTTAGCCGAGCTGGCAAGAAACACTCATTGGCACTCTTCTCTACGATGTTCTCCATTTCAAGCCACAGCAGAGTATCAACCTTGTGTCTTCCCTCTTTCTGCTCAGTCCACTGGGGTTCCTGCTGCAGACCATCATGATACTGAACTCACCACTCATTGGCGACGTATTCGCTCTCAGCTACGTTCAGCTGTCTCTAGATATAAAAAGTTTGCTGATCGTCATAGAGCTTCTGTACGTGCTATCTCAGTAGGTGAACGTGTTTGGGTCTTTACTCGACATATTCGTCTACGTCAACCCTGTCACAAACTGAGGCCTAGGTTTATCGATCCTTACAAAGTCCTGAAAAGACTGTCTCCTGTTGCCTACAAAGTGGCCTTGCCCAAAACCCTGCGCATACACCCAGTCTTCCACATCTCACTACTCAAGCCTTATATCAGGAATAGATATACCCAGCTCCAAGCTTCTCCTCCTCCGCTCCTGGTCTGTGGTAACCCTGAATATGAGGTAGCTAAGATCCTGGACTCCAGATACAGACGCACACAACTGCAGTATCTGATACATTGGAAGGGTTACTCTGTGGCAGCTCGTTCCTGGGTTCCTGCCTGTGATGTGCATGATCCGTCTTTGGTCTCCAGATTCCATGCTGCTCATCCTTTGAGGCCGACTCTGGTTCCTGGAGGGAACCCTTGAGAGGGGGGCTATGTCACGCTGCGCCGCCCTAGCCGTGGCTAGGGGCGCAGCGTCTCCTTCCCTGCTTGTTGCCAGGGGCTGTGTCGGGTCCCGGATGCGTGCAGCGCTGACGTCATCGACGCACGCTCCTCTCTCTCTGATGCCGGTCCTAACGCCTCTGCCGCAAATCATGTGCCTATGTAAGTGTTTTTCAAATCGATCTATCACTGCCCAAGTATAGGTGTTACTTTGTGTGCTCCTGGGTGTGATAGATCGTTTCTGCTATTTGCCTTATTGTTGATGAATCCTGCCTGTCTGACTACTTTGCCTGATTAACCCCTAAATTGCTGGATTGATATACTGCTACTGAACTCTGCTTGTCTGACTACTCTGCCTATTAAACCCCTAAATTGCTGGATTGATGTACTGCTACTGAACTCTGCTTGTCTGACTATTCTGCCTGATTAACCCCTAAATTGCTGGATTTATTTACTGTTGCTAAACTCTGCTTGTCTGACAACTCTGACTGATTAACCCCTATTTTTCTGGATTGCTTCACCGTTGCCAAACCCTGCCTGTCTGACCATTCTAGTGGTTTACCCTTGGACTGCTTTACCATTGCCAAACCCTGTCTGCCTGACCATTCTAGTAGTTTACCTTTGGACTGCTTTACCGTTGCCGCTAAAGACTATCCAGCCGAGTTTGGTCTGATAGTGGAGTACCCAACGAGCATAACAGTTGTGCAGTAAATTTGTTGCGTACACACCGCGCAAAATGGGGCCGTACCGCTATTTCCATAGCGAAGCCATTACAAGTCACCATAAAACGTTCTTTTGTTGTGTGGTATGGTGCATTAAGCCGCATACCGCACAAAATACAAGTTCTGACTTGGCATTCTCATGCACATATTCCCCCATAGAGATCAATCAAGAAAAAATGTAGGAAAAAACACCTGCGATTGCTAAAACACTAAATAAACGTATTATCCTCTAAACCGCCATCCCCCCACATCGCCAACACTAAATAAACGTATTATCCTCTAAACCGCCATACCCCCACATCGCCAACACTTAAGAAACTGATTAACCCATAAACCTCCATCCCCCCACATTGCTACTACTAAAATAAACCTATTAACCCCTAAACCGCCATCCCCCCACATCGCGACTACCTAAATTAAACTATTAACCCCTAAACCTAACACCCCCTAACATTACAGTTACAATATACTAACTAGATTAAAATAAATAAAAACTTACCTGTGAAAAAAATAAAACCTAAGCTTAAACAACAAAAAAAAACTAACATTACAGAGAATAATAAATATCTAAAATTACACAAAATAAAAAGATCTAACATTTCAGAAAAAAACACCTAAAATTACAACAACAAAATAGCTAAGATGACAAATTTTTTTTTAAAAATAACATTACAAAAAATAACAAACGAAAGTATCCAAAATAAAAAAAATATTCCTAATCTAATCCCCTCTTAAACCCCCCCCCCCTAATCTATAAATAAATTACCAATAGCCCTTAAAAAGGGCCTTTTGTAAGGCATTGCCCTAAGTTTAACAGCTCTTTTGTCCTGGGAAAAAAAATACATAATACCCCCTAATATTGCCTGTAAATTTTTATAAAAAGACTGTTTTTCAGACCCGTTTATCACAGAGCGCATCTGGCCAGCTGTCTAGTCACAGCCCGGCCCGACCACGCCATTACACTCAGTGCAGCTCGCTCCTGCCCTGTCAGACAGAGTTGGGCCGGGCTGTGACTAGGCAGCTGGCCAGATGCGCTCTGTGATAAAAACAGACCCGGACCCGCTCAGAATAGCACAGAGAGCGGGTCTGAAGAACAGTCTTTTTTATAAAAATTTACAGGTAATATTAGATTGCATAAAACTAGCGCCAATATAATGTTATATAATTCTGCACTATGTGGGTGGAGAGTTGTAATTTTAGGGGATTTTATGTATTCTTTTCATGGCAAAAGAGCTGTTTAATTTAGGGCAATGCCCTACAAAAGGCCATTTTAAGGGCTATTTTTTTTTATTTTGGGTGTTTTTTTAAGGGGGTATTAGATTAGGAATAACTTTTTTATTTTTGATAATTTCGTTTGTTATTTTCTGTAACGTTAGGCTTTTTAGTTTGTGTAATTTTAGATTTTTGTATTATTTTCTGCAATGTTACGGCGAGATTATGAGTCTTGCGTTAGCCTTAAAAAGCAGCGTTGAGAGGTCCCAACGCTGCTTTTTAACGCCCGCTGGTATTACGAGTCAGGCAGGAAAGGGTCTAACGCTCACTTTTTTTCAGCGATTTTAGCTTACCGCAAATTCCCTTACGTCAATTGCGTATCCTATCTTTTTAATGGGATTTTCCGAACGCCGGTATTACGATCGCCTGAAAAAGTGAGCGGTAGACCCTCTCCTGTCCAGACTCCCACCGCATTTAAAAGTCAGTAGTCAAGAGTTTTATGGGCTAACGCCGGAACATAAAACTCTTAACTAAAGTGCTAAAAGTACACTAACACCCATAAACGACCTATTAACCCCTAAACCGAGCCCCCCCCACATCAGAAACACTTAATTAAAATGTTTAACCCCTAATCTGCCGACCGGGCATCGCCGCCACTTTAATAAATATATTAACCCCTAAACCGCCACACTCCCGCCTCGCAAACACTATTTAAATTTTATTAACCCCTAATCTGCCGTCCCTAACATCGCCGACACCTACCTACATTTATTAACCCCTAATCTTCCGACCCTAACGTCGCCGCTACTATATTAAATTTATTAACCCCTAAACCTAAGTCTAACCCTAAGTCTAACCCCCCCTAATTTAAATATAATTTAAATGAAACAAAATAAATTTAACATAATTAAATAAATTAATCCTATTTAAAACGAAATACTTACCGATAAAATAAACCCTATGCTAGCTACAATAAAACTAATAGTTACATTGTAGCTAGCTTAGGATTTATATTTATTTTACAGGCAACTTTGTATTTATTTTAACTAGGTACAATAGTTATTAAATAGTTATTAACTATTTAATAACTACCTAGCTAAAATAAGTACAAAATTACCTGTAAAATAAACCCTAACCTAAGTTACAATTACACATAACACTACACTATAATTAAACTAATTACCTAAACTACCTACAAGGTAGGGTGATCTTCAAGGGGGTAGTGTTAGGTTTTTTTAAGAGGGGATTGGGTGGGTGTTAGAGTAGGGTTGGGTGTGTGGGTGGTGGGTATTGTATTTTTTTTACAGGTGAAAGAGCTGATTACTTTGGGGCAATGCCCCGCAAAAGGCCCTTTTAAGGGCTATTTGTAATTTAGTATAGGGTAGGGAATTTTAATATTTTTGGGGGCTTTTTTATTTTATTAGGGGGATTAGATTAGGTGTAATTAGTTTAAAATTCTTGTAATTCTTTTTTTTTCTCTGTAATTTAGTGTTAGCTGAAACTAAGCGTTAGCAACGCACCCGTTACCGCAAAACTCGTAATCTCGCCGTTATTTTTTTTTTTTGTAATTTAAGGTTAGGTTTTATTTTTTTCACAGGTAAGTTTTTATTTATTTTAAAGTGTCAGTAAACATTAAAAAAATGTTATATAATTCTGCACATAGTGCAGAATTATATAACATTATATTAGCGCAATCTTTATAAAACAACATTTCCCCTTTGAATTTAAAAAAAAACCTGCTGTTTTACAGACCCGCTCTCTGTGATCTTCTGAGCGGGTCTGTTTTTTTCAAACAGCGCATCGGGCCAGCTGTATAGTCACAGCCCGGCCCGACTGTGTCATAGAACTAAGTGCAGCTCGCTCCTGCTCTGTCAGACAGCAGGAGCGAGCTGCACTTAGTGCTATGGCGCGGTCGGGCCGGGCTGTGACTATACAGCTGCCCGATGCGCTGTTTGAAAAAAACAGACCCGCTCAGCAGATCACAGAGAGCGGGTCTGTAAAACAGCAGGTTTTTTTTTTAAATTTAAAGGGGAAATGTTGTGGGGGTATAATATATATATATATATATATATATATATATATATATATATATATGCAGAAAATAGTGTTCATATACTCTTCTTCACACAAACCCAATCCTCCATGTACAAAACCGCTTAAAAGTATAAGCTTAATATTCACATTCAAAGCATAATCACAACAAAAAAGGTAAAAAAGGTACACACAAAAAAAAAATATATATATATATATATATATATATTATACCCCCAAGGCGTCCCAAGGAGGAATGACCAGCAACACCTGCCAAAAAGAAATATAAGGCAAAAATCAGAAAAAATAATAAGAAAAAATACACGGCCTCAGTTGTTCAAAGATGTTTCTATTATTCAGTGATAGTGTCTCATAATGATCTCTTGAAACAATGTAACTCTGATTTGTATCCAATAGAATACTATCCCAAATAATCTCAGGGAAAAACGCTCCTGTAATCGGATAAAGTCTCAATACATCAGTGGGGTAAACACTCCTGTGTTCCAATATTTAACACATTGTTATCCGTTTTTGAGAAATGCAGATTTAAACTTTAAAAGTTCACAAGCAATCTTCCCATAGTTTAGAAGTTCACAAACAATCTACCTTTGTTTACGTATAGTTATACACTGAGGCCCGTGTCTCATATCCGCTCGTACATATAACCTGCTACTTTCATCGAGAGCTGTGACAGAGGTAATAATCGAAATATGCAGTCCCAACCTCACACAGAGAAATCTTCACTCACAGTGCACAAAGTATCAGCCACTGATAATGTGGCTCCCACAGCCGTTACTTGTATCGCTACAACGCTCCAATGCGTGTCATGCATATATCAGCGTTGCCTGGGTCTGAATTTGTATCCCATGGTGTAAAGTGCAAACGTTAGACTTACTGCAGTTGTGTGGGAATAAGGGGTTTACTGGACCCACCAGTCTCCGGTCTCCTACCTCGCCGTCAATATGATCTGTATAGCAGGTTCTAATGTACAGCTTTACCGACACAGGATGGTGCAGGTGATGGTGTCATGCAACTCCGACACGCGTTTCGGGACTCCGCCCTTTATCAAGGAGTGTACTGGTATGTCTTCACAGGGTGCTTATTTAAAGGCCAAATACGAAGTCTTGATTGGATAAACCCATAAACACCCCTCATACACACGTGTTCTAGAAAAATAGGCTATGTCTTGTATGTGCTTCTAACAACTATATTCTAATTTTTAAGCATTAAGTGTGTGAATATTAACTCCGTCAGCGGATCCATCATTATAGATGGATATGCCACCCAAGTTTCATAAGAAAGAACCAAAAAACTATCTTGTTAAATTCAATGACTCCATATGTCATAAAGCAAAAATAACTATGGATGAACTCCTTATCAGTGGTACAATGAATAAAGAGAGAAAAGAGAAATATTTTTTCTAAAATTTATAAATTTGCTCCATATTTGAAAGGCACTGAAGAGTATTAGAAGATGTTTTAAATAAGTTCCTAATAATGCTATATTCTATTGGTCCTTTATTGCACAGACATATCAATAAGATTGTTTTAATGAAATATACCACCCACCTAAACCCACAATCTCATTCCTTTGCTATTGCAGCCATATGGTCTTATCTATAATTAAACAAAACTACCCCAGGAGATCTCCCTGTTGAGGCCCCTGGGGGTTAGTGTATTCAATCTCCTGATCCATTGTGCCTCCTTCCTGAATAACAATTTTTGCCTGTCCCCCCCACGTCGAAGTGGGGGTACACCATCTACTATCTGAAATCTAATATGACTTTTGTTGTGGGAGGCCCGAAAGAAATTATATGCAACTGGGGCATCCACATCAACCTTGCCAATTGCTGCCTTGTGTTGGCGTATCCTAGCCTTCACCAGCTAAGTGGTTTCACCTACATATGCCAATCCAGCAAGGACATTTAATAACACAGATAACATATTTAGAATTACAGGAGAATCTACCTCTAATCGGAATCCTCTTTCCAGAGTGAGGATGGGTAATCGAATCTCCTTGTTGCATTGAATGTCATTACGCACAATTCATACAGGCAAAGCAACCTTTTTTCATCGTTTCACTAGGTTTCTTTGTTGAGCCCAGATTCGCTCAAATCAATTCATCTCTTAAATTCTTATTTCTCCTGTATGAAAAGAGTGGAATGTCATTAAATATGCTGCCTACCTGATTATCTTCCTTCAATAGGGGCCAATGTTTCAGGATAATTTTCTTAAGTTTTCTACTATGGAGACCATAATGCATACAAATGGGACCGAGAATTGTTTTGGGCTCTGTGGTTTCTTCCTAAGTTTGGCTACTCCTCTCAATATCAGCTGCCTTGGCCATGTTCATATTCAATACTTCTTTTGGATACCCTCTATCAGCAAATTTCTGTGTCATCTCCTCCAATCTCTTTTGGCAGATCAAAGGATCATCTACTATCCGTTTAGTTCTCAAGAGTTGACTTAAAGGGAGATTCTTAATTAACGTAGGTGGATGGAAACTATCATAATGTAGTGTATTATTTCTATCCATATCCTTTGTATACAGGTCACACCTCAAGTTCTCTCCTACCACTATAACTCTTGTATCAAGAAAAAACTTCTCTAGACTCAATTCCACAGTGAATTTCAAATGATCATTGGATACGTTTAGTCAGGAGACAAGCTGTAACAGTTCATCAGGACCCCCTGTCCAGACAAAAAAAAATGTCATCAATGTATCTATACCAGCCTGTCACATAGTCTCTATACCTATGATCTGTATATACCACATCTTCCTCAAATTTACCAACAAAGAAGTTGGCATATGTGGCGCTACATTTGAGCCCATGGGCCGTGTCTTTTTCTTTTTGGACATAGAATGTATCCTCAAAAAGAAAATAATTCTCAAATAGTATGATCTCAAACAGATCCTTAATGATCTTCTCTCACTTGGTGAATACAATCTATCTTTGTCCAAAAAATAGAACACACTCTCAATACCTAAGTTGTGAGGGATAGAGGTATAGAGACTTGCAATATCCATTGTCCCCAACAGACTATTCTGGGGGATCACCTGCTGAGCAATTTTACACAGAAAATCAGTAGTATCTTGTAAATATGACTATAAGTATCCCAGAAGAGGTCTAATCAACTGATCTAAAAAATTGCCACAGGTTGGAAGACTGATTCAGTACAGCCACAATTGGGCGGCCTTTATCCTCTGACATCATTTCTAAGAAACAAGCTAAATTTCTAATTAAAGAGAATCCAATGGTCCCCGTTTTTTATGTATTGCCGAAAACACACAAGAGGTTGGAAGACCCTCCAGGACGCCCAATTGTGGCTGGTACTGAATCAGTCTTTCCCAACCTGTGCAATTTTTTTAGATCAGTTGATTAGACCTCTTCTGGGATACTTAGAGTCATATTTACAAGATACTACTGATTTTCTGTGTAAAATTGCTTCCCAGGTTATCCCCCAGAATAATCTGTTGGGTGACAATGGATATTGCAAGTCTCTATACCTCTATCCCTCACCACTTAGGTATTGAGAGTGTGTTTCTATTTTTTGGACAAAGATAGATTGTATTCACCAAGTGAGAGAAGATTCATTAAAGGGGCACTCAATCAAAATATAACTTTTATTATTCAGATAGAGAATGCCATTTTAAACAACTTTTCAAATTTACTTCCATTAACAAATTATGCACAGTCTTTTTATATTTAAACTTTTTGGGTCACGCTCCTACTGAGCGTGTGCAAGATAAGTGTGGATGCATTTGTGAAATGGCTGATGGCTGTCACATGGTACATGTATGCATTTGTAATTGGCTGATGGCTGTCACATGGTACAGGGGGGAGTGGAAAAAGACATAACTTTTAAAATTGTCAGAAACAAAAAATCTACTACTCATTTGAAGTTCAGACTAAATGCTTTTGCATTGTCTTGTTATCTTGCATTGTTGATTATGCAAATCTACTGTGTTGACTGGTCCTTTAAGGATCTGTTTGAGATCATACTATATGAGAATTATTTCTTTTGAGGTTACATTCTATGTCCAAAAGAAAGAACAGCCATGGGCTCAATGTAGCGCCCACCTATGCCAACTTTCTTTGTTGGTAAATTTGAGGAAGATGTGGTATATACAGATCAGAGTATAGAGACTATTGACAGCTGTATAGATACATTGATGAAATTTTTTTTGTCTGGATAGGGGGTCCTGATGAATTGTTACAGTTTGTCTCCCGACTAAACGTGTCCAGTGATCATTTGAAATTCCGCTGTGGAATTTAGTCTAGAGAATATAAGTTTTCTTGATACAAGAGTTATAGTGGTTGGAGAGAACTTGAGGTGTGACCTGTATACAAAGGACACGGATAGAAATAATACACTACATTATGATAGTTTTCCATTCACCTACTGTTAATTAAGAATTTCCCTTTAAGGTCAACTCTTGAGAAGTAAACGGATAGTAGATGATCCTTTGATCTGCCAAAAGAGCTTGGATGAGAAGACACAGAAATTTGCTGAGAGGGTATCCAAAAGAAGTATTATATATGAACATGGCCAAGGTAGCTGATATTGAGAGGAGTAGTCTCCTTAGGAAGAAACCACCATGCCCAAACAATTCTCAGTCCCATTTGTATGCCCATTATGGTCTCCATAGTAGAAAACTAAGAAAATTATCCTGAAGACGTTGGCCCCTATTGAAGGAAGATAATCAGGTAGGCAGCATATTTAATGGCATACATACAGGAGAAATAAGAATTTAAGAGATGAATTGAGTTCGAGCGGATCTGGGTTCAACAAAGAAACCTAGTGAAATGATGAAAAAACGTTTGCTTTGCTTGTATGAATTGTGCGTAATGCCATCAATGCAACAAGAGATTCGATTATCCATCCTCACTCTGGAAAGAGGATTCCGATTAGAGGTAGATTCTCACTGTAATTCTAAATATGTTATCTATGTTATTAAATGTCCTTGTGGATTGGCATATGTAGGTGAAACCACTCACTGGTGAAGGATAGGATACGCCAACACAAGGCAGCAATTGGCAAGGTTGATGAGGATGCCCCAGTGGCACATCATTTCACTCGGGTCTCCAACAACAAAATTCAACTTAGATTTCAAATATAGATGGTGTACCTCAACTTCGACGTGGGGGACAGGCAAAAATTGTTATTCAGGAAGGAGGGCACAATGGATCAGGAGATTGGATACACTAACCCCCAGGGGCCTTAACAGGGAGATCTCTTGGGGTAGGTTTTGTTTAAATACAGATAAGACCATATGACTGAAATAGCAAAGGAATGAGATTGTGGGTTGAGGTGGTGGTATATTTAATTAAAAGAATCTTATTGATATGTCTGTGCAATAAAGGACCAATAGAATATAAGCATTATTAGGAACTTATTTAAAACATCTTATAATACTCTTCAGTGGCCTTTAAAATATGGAGCAAATTTATAAATTTTAGAAAAAAATATTTCTCTGTTCTCCCTTTATTCATTGTACCACAGTAAGAAGGAGTTCATCCATAGTTATTTTTGCTTTATGACATATGGAGTCATTGAATTTAACAAGATAGTTTTTTGGTTCTTTCTTTTTGAAACTTGGGTGGCATATCCGTCTATAATGATGGATCCGCTGACCGAGTTAATATTCACACACTTAATGCTTAAAAACTACAATATAGTTGTTAGAAGCACATACAAGACATAGGCTATTTTTCTAGAACACGTGTGTATGAGGGGTGTGTATCCAATCAAAACTTAGTATTTGGCCTTTAAATAAGCACCCTGTGAAGACATACCAGTACACTCCTTGATAAAGGGCGGAGTCCCGAAAGGGCGTGTCGGAATTGCTTGACACCATCACCTGCATCATCCTGTGTCGGTAAAGCTGTACATTAGAACCTGCTATACAGATCATATTGACGGCGAGGTAGGACCGGAGACTGGTGGGTCCAGTAAACCCTTTATTCCACACACGACCGCTGTAAGTCTCACGTTTGCACTTTACACCACGGGATACAAATTCAGACCCAGACAACACTGATATATGCATGACACCAGTGGAGCGTTGTAGCAAAACAAGTAACGGATTGTGGGGAGTCACATTATCAGTGGTTGAATGCTTTGTGCACTGTGAGTGAAGATTTCTCTGTGTGAGGTTGGGACTGCATATTTCGATTATTACCTCTGTCACAGCTCTCGATGAAAGTAGCAGGTTATATGTACGAGCGGGATATGAGACACAGGGGCCTCAGTGTATAACTTTACGTAAACAACGGGAAAATTGTTTGTGAACTTATAAACTAAGGGAAGATTCTTGTGAACTTTAAAGTTTAAATCTGCATTTCTCAAAAACGGATAACAATGTGTTAAATATTGGAACACAGGAGTGTTTACCCACTGACGTATGGGACTTTATCCGATTACAGGAGTGTTTTTCCTGAGATTATTAGGGATAGTATTCTATTGGATACAAATCAGAGTTACATTGTTTCAAGAGATCATTATGAGACACTATCACTGAATAATAGAAACATCTTTAAAAAGACTGAGGCTGTTATTTTATTTTTTCTTATATTTTTTCTGATTTTTGCCTTATATTTTTTTGGCAGGTGTTGCTGGTCATTCCCCCTGGGGACACCTTGGGGTTATAATATAAATAGATATATTTGTGTATCTTTTTGTTGTGATTATGTTTGAATGGATTGAATGTGAATATTAAGCTTATACTTTTTAAGCGGTAAAAGCCATACCCGCACAACTTGTAATCGTGGTGTTTGTTAGTTACTAAATAAACCTTTTTAATGCAGAAATCCATTGAATGTGAATATTAAGCTTATACTTTTAAGCGGTTTTGTACATGGAGGGTGGGGTTTGTGTGAAGAAGAGGTAGATAACACTATTTTCCTGCATTTTTGTTTGTCTGAAACGAAGCTGTACTGATCAATTAAAGTATATTCTAGATGCTGGGATTCTTTTTTCATTATTAGCTTTATTTATTAGTTGCAATGCTGGGGGTGACTGTTAGGGATTAATAGTGTAGTTTATGGGTGTTACTATACTTTGTAACATATTTTTTATAGGTTTTGTGAAACTTTTTTGTTTCGCAAAGTCTATAACTCCAGGTCTTGAATGCAGAATGGATTGTTGCGGTATAGGCCATAACAATTGCTGTAAAGCTAAACCACGCGACTTGTAATACCAAGTAGCTGACAGGCATTCAAAAGCCATACCACACAACTTGTAATCTTGGTGTTTGTTAGTTACTAAATAAACCTTTATAAACGCAGAAATAAATGATATGTCCCCTTTAACTTTATCACTAATCAAATAACAGTTTGGACCTCAAACAACATCATTGCTTGGAATGAGAAGAAGCAAACATTAAAAGGGACAGTCTAGTCAAAAATTAAACTTCATGATTCAGATAGGGCATGCAATTTTAAACAACTTTCCAATTTACTTTTAATCATCAATTGTTGCTTTGTTCCCTTGGTGGTATTTTTTGAAAAGCTAAGCCTAGCTAGGTTCAAACTGATTTCTAAACCGTTAAAAAACCTCCTCTTAGCACAGAAACATTTTGAGAAAGTTTTTCACAGTTAGATAGTACTAGTTCATGTAATGTCATATAGATAAACATAGTGGCTCACATCACATGGAGTTATTTAGGAGTCCTGCACTGATTGGCTAAACTGCATGTCTGTCAAAAGAAATCTTGAGGATAAGGGGGGCAGTCTGCAGAGGCTTAGATACAAGGGTAATCACAGAGATAAAACATATATTAACCCCTTGAGTGCTAATGACGGCTCTGAGCTGTTTACAAATTGTCTAAGCCAGGTGCTAATGACGGCTCAGAGCCGTCACTAGCACTCTCCCACTTTGAGGGAGATTCTTGGGGGCTCCCACCGGCTCCTACCCCGTGATCGGGCCTGCATAGTGACAGGCATCACCGGGGCTTCACGTTACGTGTGGGGACGTCACGCACAATGACGAGATTGACGTCACTGTGCAACTTATCATTAAAGGGACAGTCAACACTTACTTTAACATGTTTTTATATTGAAAATAACAAAACGGAGGTCCGCCTACACTATACCCCTCCTGGCCTTGCCGCCTTGCTTCTGGGTCCTAATCAGCGGCGCTAACTACTCTAATACCCAGTAAATATGGATGCCGGACTCCCCCCACCATTACGTAGCTGCCTTCTTCTTCAACTGATAAGCAAATCAGAATCCAGGGCATCGGACAGAAATTGCAAGCGCGTGCAATTTCAGTCCGAGGGACTGATTCTGATTTGCTTATCAGTTGAAGAAGAAGGCAGCTACTTAATGGTGGGGGGAGTCCCGGCTTCCATTATTTACCGGGTATTAGAGTAGTTAGCGCCGCTGATTAGGACAGAAGCAAGGGCGGCAAGGCAGGAGGGTATAGTGTAGGCGGACCTCCGTTTTGTTATTTCAATATAAAAACATGTTAAAGTAAGTGTTGACTGTCCCTTTAATGATAAAGTTGCACAGTGACGTCATCTCGTCATTGTGCGTGACGTCCCCACACGTAACGTGAAGCCCCGGTGATGCCTGTCACTATGCAGGCCCGATCACCGGGGTAGGAGCCGGTGGGAGCCCCAAGATCTCCCTCAAAGTGGGAGAGTGCTAGTGACGGCTCTGAGCCGTCATTAGCACCTGGCTTAGACAATTTGTAACAGCTCAGAGCCGTCATTAGCACTCAAGGGGTTAATATATGTTTTATCTCTGTGATTACCTTGTATCTAAGCCTCTGCAGACTGCCCCCCTTATCTCAGATTTCTTTTGACAGACATGCAGTTTAGCCAATCAGTGCAGACTCCTAAATAACTCCATGTGAGTGAGCACTATGTTTATCTATATGACATACATGAACTAGTACTATCTAACTGTGAAAAACTTTCAAAATGTTCTGTGCTAAGAGGAGGTTTTTAACGGTTTAGAAATCAGTTTGAACCTAGCTAGGCTTAGCTTTTCAAAAATACCACCAAGGGAACAAAGCAAATTTGATGATAAAAGTAAATTGGAAAGTTGTTTAAAATTGCATGCCCTATCTGAATCATGAAAGTTTAATTTTGACTAGACTGTCCCTTTTAATGTTTGCTTCTTCTATTCCAAGCAATGATGTTGTTTGAGGTCCAAACTGTTATTTGATTAGTGATAAAGTTAAAGGGACATATCATTTATTTCTGCGTTTATAAAGGTTTATTTAGTAACTAACAAACACCAAGATTACAAGTTGTGTGGTATGGCTTTTGAATGCCTGTCAGCTACTTGGTATTACAAGTCGCGTGGTATAGCTTTACAGCAATTGTTATGGCCTATACCGCAACAATCCATTCTGCATTCAAAGACCTGGAGTTATAGACTTTGCGAAACAAAAAAGTTTCACAAAACCTATAAAAAATATGTTACAAAGTATATTAACACCCATAAACTACACTATTAATCCCTAAACAGTCACCCCCCAGCATTGCAACTAATAAATAAAGCTAATAATGAAAAAAGAATCCCAGCATCTAGAATATACTTTAATTGATCAGTACAGCTTCGTTTCAGACAAACAAAAATGCAGAAAATAGTGTTCATCTACTCTTCTTCACACAAACCCCACCCTCCATGTACAAAACCGCTTAAAAGTATAAGCTTAATATTCACATTCAATGGATTTCTGCATTAAAAAGGTTTATTTAGTAACTAACAAACACCACGATTACAAGTTGTGCGGTATGGCTTTACCGCTTAAAAGTATAAGCTTAATATTCACATTCAATCCATTCAAACATAATCACAACAAAAAAGATACACAATATATATATTATATATTATAACCCCAAGGTGTCCCCAGGGGAATGACCAGCAACACCTGCCAAAAAAAATATAAGGCAAAAATCAGAAAAAATAATAAGAAAAAATAAAATACACAGCCTCAGTCTTTTAAAGATGTTTCTATTATTCAGTGATAGTGTCTCATAATGATCTCTTGAAACAATGTAACTCTGATTTGTATCCAATAGAATACTATCCCTAATAATCTCAGGAAAAACACTCCTGTAATCGGATAAAGTCCCAATACGTCAGTGGGTAAACACTCCTGTGTTCCAATATTTAACACATTGTTATCCGTTTTTGAGAAATGCAGATTTAAACTTTAAAAGTTCACAAGCAATCTTCCCTTAGTTTATAAGTTCACAAACAATTTTCCCGTTGTTTACGTAAAGTTATACACTGAGGCCCCTGTGTCTCATATCCGCTCGTACATATAACCTGCTACTTTCATCGAGAGCTGTGACAGAGGTAATAATCGAAATATGCAGTCCCAACCTCACACAGAGAAATCTTCACTCACAGTGCACAAAGCATCAACCACTGATAATGTGACTCCCACATCCGTTACTTGTTTTGCTACAACGCTCCAATGCGTGTCATGCATATATCAGTGTTGTCTGGGTCTGAATTTGTATCCCGTGGTGTAAAGTGCAAACGTGAGACTTACAGCGGTCGTGTGTGGAATAAAGGGTTTACTGGACCCACCAGTCTCCGGTCCTACCTCGCCGTCAATATGATCTGTATAGCAGGTTCTAATGTACAGCTTTACCGACACAGGATGATGCAGGTGATGGTGTCATGCAATTCCGACACGCCTTTCGGGACTCCGCCCTTTATCAAGGAGTGTACTGGTATGTCTTCACAGGGTGCTTATTTAAAGGCCAAATACTAAGTTTTGATTGGATACACACCCCTCATACACACGTGTTCTAGAAAAATAGCCTATGTCTTGTATGTGCTTCTAACAACTATATTGTAGTTTTTAAGCATTAAGTGTGTGAATATTAACTCGGTCAGCGGATCCATCATTATAGACGGATATGCCACCCAAGTTTCAAAAGAAAGAACCAAAAAACTATCTTGTTAAATTCAATGACTCCATATGTCATAAAGCAAAAATAACTATGGATGAACTCCTTCTTACCTGTGGTACAATGAATAAAGGGAGAAAAGAGAAATATTTTTTTCTAAAATTTATAAATTTGCTCCATATTTTAAAGGCACTGAAGAGTATTATAAGATGTTTTAAATAAGTTCCTAATAATGCTATATTCTATTGGTCCTTTATTGCACAGACATATCAATAAGATTCTTTTAATTAAATATACCACCCACCTCAACCCACAATCTCATTCCTTTGCTATTTCAGTCATATGGTCTTATCTGTATTTAAACAAAACTACCCCAAGAGATCTCCCTGTTAAGGCCCCTGGGGGTTAGTGTATCCAATCTCCTGATCCATTGTGCCTCCTTCCTGAATAACAATTTTTGCCTGTCCCCCCACGTCGAAGTTGAGGTACACCATCTACTATTTGAAATCTAAGTTGAATTTTGTTGTTGGAGACCCGAGTGAAATGATGTGCCACTGGGGCATCCTCATCAACCTTGCCAATTGCTGCCTTGTGTTGGCGTATCCTATCCTTCACCAGCTGAGTGGTTTCACCTACATATGCCAATCCACAAGGACATTTAATAACATAGATAACATATTTAGAATTACAGGAGAATCTACCTCTAATCGGAATCCTCTTTCCAGAGTGAGGATGGATAATCGAATCTCCTTGTTGCATTGAATGGCATTACGCACAATTCATACAAGCAAAGCAAACGTTTTTTCATCATTTCACTAGGTTTCTTTGTTGAACCCAGATCCGCTCGAATCAATTCATCTCTTAAATTCTTATTTCTCCTGTATGTATGCCATTAAATATGCTGCCTACCTGATTATCTTCCTTCAATAGGGGCCAACGTTTCAGGATAATTTTCTTACGTTTTCTACTATGGAGACCATAATGGCATACAAATGGGACTGAGAATTGTTTTGGGCTTGGTGGTTTCTTCCTAAGGAGACTACTCCTCTCAATATCAGCTACCTTGGCCATGTTCATATATAATACTTCTTTTGGATACCCTCTCAGCAAATTTCTGTGTCATCTCATCCAAGCTCTTTTGGCAGATCAAAGGATCATCTACTATCCGTTTACTTCTCAAGAGTTGACTTAAAGGGAAATTCTTAATTAACGTAGGTGAATGGAAACTATCATAATGTAGTGTATTATTTCTATCCGTGTCCTTTGTATACAGGTCACACCTCAAGTTCTCTCCAACCACTATAACTCTTGTATCAAGAAAACTTATATTCTCTAGACTAAATTCCACAGCGAATTTCAAATGATCACTGGACACGTTTAGTCGGGAGACAAACTGTAACAATTCATCAGGACCCCCTATCCAGACAAAAAAAATTTCATCAATGTATCTATACCAGCCTGTCACATAGTCTCTATACCTCTGATCTGTATATACCACATCTTCCTCAAATTTACCAACAAAGAAGTTGGCATAGGTGGGCGCTACATTTGAGCCCATGGCTGTTCTTTTCTTTTGGACATAGAATGTAACCTCAAAAAGAAAATAATTCTCATATAGTATGATCTCAAACAGATCCTTAAAGGACCAGTCAACACAGTAGATTTGCATAATCAACAAATGCAAGATAACAAGACAATGCAAAAGCATTTAGTCTGAACTTCAAATGAGTAGTAGATTTTTGTTTCTGACAATTTTAAAAGTTATGTCTTTTTCCACTCCCCCTGTACCATGTGACAGCCATCAGCCAATTACAAATGCATACATGTACCATGTGACAGCCATCAGCCATTCACAAATGCATACACACTTATTCTTGCACACGCTCAGTAGGAGCGTGACCCAAAAAGTTTAAATATAAAAAGACTGTGCATAATTTGTTAATGGAAGTAAATTTGAAAGTTGTTTAAAATGGCATTCTCTATCTGAATAATAAAAGTTTAATTTTGATTGAGTGCCCCTTTAATGAATCTTCTCTCACTTGGTGAATACAATCTATCTTTGTCCAAAAAATAGAACACACTCTCAATACCTAAGTGGTGAGGGATAGAGGTATAGAGACTTGCAATATCCATTGTCACCAACAGATTATTCTGGGGGATAACCTGGGAAGCAATTTTACACAGAAAATCAGTAGTATCTTGTAAATATGACTCTAAGTATCCCAGAAGAGGTCTAATCAACTGATCTAAAAAATTGCCACAGGTTGGAAGACTGATTCAGTACCAGCCACAATTGGGCGTCCTGGAGGGTCTTCCAACCTCTTGTGTGTTTTCGGCAATACATAAAAAACGGGGACCATTGGATTCTCTTTAATTAGAAATTTAGCTTGTTTCTTAGAAATGATGTCAGAGGATAAAGGCCGCCCAATTGTGGCTGGTACTGAATCAGTCTTCCAACCTGTGGCAATTTTTTTAGATCAGTTGATTAGACCTCTTCTGGGATACTTATAGTCATATTTACAAGATACTACTGATTTCTGTGTAAAATTGCTCAGCAGGTGATCCCCCAGAATAGTCTGTTGGGGACAATGGATATTGCAAGTCTCTATACCTCTATCCCTCACAACTTAGGTATTGAGAGTGTGTTCTATTTTTTGGACAAAGATAGATTGTATTCACCAAGTGAGAGAAGATTCATTAAGGATCTGTTTGAGATCATACTATTTGAGAATTATTTTCTTTTTGAGGATACATTCTATGTCCAAAAGAAAAGAACGGCCATGGGCTCAAATGTAGCGCCCACATATGCCAACTTCTTTGTTGGTAAATTTGAGGAAGATGTGGTATATACAGATCATAGGTATAGAGACTATGTGACAGGCTGGTATAGATACATTGATGACATTTTTTTTGTCTGGACAGGGGGTCCTGATGAACTGTTACAGCTTGTCTCCTGACTAAACGTATCCAATGATCATTTGAAATTCACTGTGGAATTGAGTCTAGAGAAGTTTTTTCTTGATACAAGAGTTATAGTGGTAGGAGAGAACTTGAGGTGTGACCTGTATACAAAGGATATGGATAGAAATAATACACTACATTATGATAGTTTCCATCCACCTACGTTAATTAAGAATCTCCCTTTAAGTCAACTCTTGAGAACTAAACGGATAGTAGATGATCCTTTGATCTGCCAAAAGAGATTGGAGGAGATGACACAGAAATTTGCTGATAGAGGGTATCCAAAAGAAGTATTGAATATGAACATGGCCAAGGCAGCTGATATTGAGAGGAGTAGCCAACTTAGGAAGAAACCACAGAGCCCAAAACAATTCTCGGTCCCATTTGTATGCCATTATGGTCTCCATAGTAGAAAACTTAAGAAAATTATCCTGAAACATTGGCCCCTATTGAAGGAAGATAATCAGGTAGGCAGCATATTTAATGACATTCCACTCTTTTCATACAGGAGAAATAAGAATTTAAGAGATGAATTGATTTGAGCGAATCTGGGCTCAACAAAGAAACCTAGTGAAACGATGAAAAAAGGTTGCTTTGCCTGTATGAATTGTGCGTAATGACATTCAATGCAACAAGGAGATTCGATTACCCATCCTCACTCTGGAAAGAGGATTCCGATTAGAGGTAGATTCTCCTGTAATTCTAAATATGTTATCTGTGTTATTAAATGTCCTTGTGGATTGGCATATGTAGGTGAAACCACTTAGCTGGTGAAGGCTAGGATACGCCAACACAAGGCAGCAATTGGCAAGGTTGATGTGGATGCCCCAGTTGCATATAATTTCTTTCGGGCCTCCCACAACAAAAGTCATATTAGATTTCAGATAGTAGATGGTGTACCCCCACTTCGACGTGGGGGGGACAGGCAAAAATTGTTATTCAGGAAGGAGGCACAATGGATCAGGAGATTGAATACACTAACCCCCAGGGGCCTCAACAGGGAGATCTCCTGGGGTAGTTTTGTTTAATTATAGATAAGACCATATGGCTGCAATAGCAAAGGAATGAGATTGTGGGTTTAGGTGGGTGGTATATTTCATTAAAACAATCTTATTGATATGTCTGTGCAATAAAGGACCAATAGAATATAGCATTATTAGGAACTTATTTAAAACATCTTCTAATACTCTTCAGTGCCTTTCAAATATGGAGCAAATTTATAAATTTTAGAAAAAATATTTCTCTTTTCTCTCTTTTTCATTGTACCACTGATAAGGAGTTCATCCATAGTTTTTTTGCTTTATGACATATGGAGTCATTGAATTTAACAAGATAGTTTTTTGGTTCTTTCTTATGAAACTTGGGTGGCATATCCATCTATAATGATGGATCCGCTGACGGAGTTAATATTCACACACTTAATGCTTAAAAATTAGAATATAGTTGTTAGAAGCACATACAGACATAGCCTATTTTTCTAGAACACGTGTGTATGAGGGGTGTTTATGGGTTTATCCAATCAAGACTTCGTATTGGCCTTTAAATAAGCACCCTGTGAAGACATACCAGTACACTCCTTGATAAAGGGCGGAGTCCCGAAACGCGTGTCGGAGTTGCATGACACCATCACCTGCACCATCCTGTGTCGGTAAAGCTGTACATTAGAACCTGCTATACAGATCATATTGACGGCGAGGTAGGAGACCGGAGACTGGTGGGTCCAGTAAACCCCTTATTCCCACACAACTGCAGTAAGTCTAACGTTTGCACTTTACACCATGGGATACAAATTCAGACCCAGGCAACGCTGATATGCATGACACGCATTGGAGCGTTGTAGCGATACAAGTAACGGCTGTGGGAGCCACATTATCAGTGGCTGATACTTTGTGCACTGTGAGAAGATTTCTCTGTGTGAGGTTGGGACTGCATATTTCGATTATTACCTCTGTCACAGCTCTCGATGAAAGTAGCAGGTTATATGTACGAGCGGATATGAGACACGGGCCTCAGTGTATAACATACGTAAACAAAGGTAGATTGTTGTGAACTTCTAAACTATGGGAAGATTGCTTGTGAACTTTTAAAGTTTAAATCTGCATTTCTCAAAAACGGATAACAATGTGTTAAATATTGGAACACAGGAGTGTTTACCCACTGATGTATTGAGACTTTATCCGATTACAGGAGCGTTTTTCCCTGAGATTATTTGGGATAGTATTCTATTGGATACAAATCAGAGTTACATTGTTTCAAGAGATCATTATGAGACACTATCACTGAATAATAGAAACATCTTTGAACAACTGAGGCCGTGTATTTTTTCTTATTATTTTTTCTGATTTTTGCCTTATATTTCTTTTTGGCAGGTGTTGCTGGTCATTCCTCCTTGGGACGCCTTGGGGGTATAATATATATATATATATATATATTTTTTTTTTTGTGTACCTTTTTTACCTTTTTTGTTGTGATTATGCTTTGAATGTGAATATTAAGCTTATACTTTTAAGCGGTTTTGTACATGGAGGATTGGGTTTGTGTGAAGAAGAGTATATGAACACTATTTTCTGCATATATATATATATATATAAATATATATATATATATATATATATATTATACCCCCACAACATTTCCCCTTTAAATTTAAAAAAAAAACCTGCTGTTTTTACAGACCCGCTCTCTGTGATCTGCTGAGCGGGTCTGTTTTTTTCAAACAGCGCATCGGGCAGCTGTATAGTCACAGCCCGGCCCGACCGCGCCATAGCACTAAGTGCAGCTCGCTCCTGCTGTCTGACAGAGCAGGAGCGAGCTGCACTTAGTTCTATGACACAGTCGGGCCGGGCTGTGACTATACAGCTGGCCCGATGCGCTGTTTGAAAAAAACAGACCCGCTCAGAAGATCACAGAGAGCGGGTCTGTAAAACAGCAGGTTTTTTTTAAATTCAAAGGGGAAATGTTGTTTTATAAAGATTGCGCTAATATAAGTTATATAATTCTGCACTATGTGCAGAATTATATAACATTTTTTTAATGTTTACTGACACTTTAAAATAAATAAAAACTTACCTGTGAAAAAAATAAAACCTAACCTTAAATTACAAAAAAAAAAACTAACGGCGAGATTACGAGTTTTTGCGGTAACGGGTGCGTTGCTAACGCTTAGTTTCAGCTAACACTAAATTACAGAGAAAAAAAAAGAATTACAAGAATTTTAAACTAATTACACCTAATCTAATCCCCCTAATAAAATAAAAAAGCCCCCAAAAATATTAAAATTCCCTACCCTATACTAAATTACAAATAGCCCTTAAAAGGGCCTTTTGCGGGGCATTGCCCCAAAGTAATCAGCTCTTTCACCTGTAAAAAAAAATACAATACCCACCACCCACACACCCAACCCTACTCTAACACCCACCCAATCCCCTCTTAAAAAAACCTAACACTACCCCCTTGAAGATCACCCTACCTTGTAGGTAGTTTAGGTAATTAGTTTAATTATAGTGTAGTGTTATGTAATTGTAACTTAGGTTAGGGTTTATTTTACAGGTAATTTTGTACTTATTTTAGCTAGGTAGTTATTAAATAGTTAATAACTATTTAATAACTATTGTACCTAGTTAAAATAAATACAAAGTTGCCTGTAAAATAAATATAAATCCTAAGCTAGCTACAATGTAACTATTAGTTTTATTGTAGCTAGCATAGGGTTTATTTTATCGGTAAGTATTTCGTTTTAAATAGGATTAATTTATTTAATTATGTTAAATTTATTTTGTTTCATTTAAATTATATTTAAATTAGGGGGGGTTAGACTTAGGGTTAGACTTAGGTTTAGGGTTAATAAATTTAATATAGTAGCGGCGACGTTAGGGTCGGAAGATTAGGGGTTAATAAATTTAATATAGTTGTGGCAATATTAGGGATAGCAGATTAGGGGTTAATAATATTTAACTAGTGTTTGCGATGCGGGAATGCGGCGGTTTAGGGTTAATATATTTATTAAAGTGGCGGCGATGCCCGGTCGGCAGATTAGGGGTTAAACATTTTAATTAAGTGTTTCTGATGTGGGGGGGGCTCGGTTTAGGGTTAATAGGTCGTTTATGGGTGTTAGTGTACTTTTAGCACTTTAGTTAAGAGTTTTATGTTCCGGCGTTAGCCCATAAAACTCTTGACTACTGACTTTTAAATGCGGTGGGAGTCTGGACAGGAGAGGGTCTACCGCTCACTTTTTCAGGCGATCGTAATACCGGCGTTCGGAAAATCCCATTAAAAAGATAGGATACGCAATTGACGTAAGGAATTTGCGGTAAGCTAAAATCGCTGAAAAAAAGTGAGCGTTAGACCCTTTCCTGCCTGACTCGTAATACCAGCGGGCGTTAAAAAGCAGCGTTGGGACCTCTCAACGCTGCTTTTTAAGGCTAACGCAAGACTCATAATCTCGCCGTAACATTGCAGAAAATAATACAAAAATCTAAAATTACACAAACTAAAAAGCCTAACGTTACAGAAAATAACAAACGAAATTATCAAAAATAAAAAAGTTATTCCTAATCTAATACCCCCTTAAAAAAAACACCCAAAATAAAAAAAAATAGCCCTTAAAATGGCCTTTTGTAGGCATTGCCCTAAATAAACAGCTCTTTTGCCATGAAAAGAATACATAAAATCCCCTAAAATTACAACTCTCCACCCACATAGTGCAGAATTATATAACATTATATTGGCGCTAGTTTTATGCAATCTAATATTACCTGTAAATTTTATAAAAAAGACTGTTCTTCAGACCCGCTCTCTGTGCTATTCTGAGCGGTCCGGGTCTGTTTTTATCACAGAGCGCATCTGGCCAGCTGCCTAGTCACAGCCCGGCCCAACTCTGTCTGACAGGGCAGGAGCGAGCTGCACTGAGTGTAATGGCGTGGTCGGCCGGCTGTGACTAGACAGCTGCCAGATGCGCTCTGTGATAAACGGGTCTGAAAAACAGTCTTTTTATAAAAATTTACAGGCAATATTAGGGGGTATTATGTATTTTTTTTTCCCAGGACAAAAGAGCTGTTAAACTTAGGGCAATGCCTTACAAAAGGCCCTTTTTAAGGGCTATTGGTAATTTATTTATAGATTAGGGGGGGGGGTTTAAGAGGGGATTAGATTAGGAATATTTTTTTTATTTTGGATACTTTCGTTTGTTATTTTTTGTAATGTTATTTTTAAAAAAAAATTTGTCATCTTAGCTATTTTGTTGTTGTAATTTTAGGTGTTTTTTTCTGAAATGTTAGATCTTTTTATTTTGTGTAATTTTAGATATTTATATTCTCTGTAATGTTAGTTTTTTTTTGTTGTTTAAGCTTAGGTTTTATTTTTTTCACAGGTAAGTTTTTATTTATTTAATCTAGTTAGTATATTGTAACTGTAATGTTAGGGGTGTTAGGTTTAGGGGTTAATAGTTTAATTTAGGTAGTCGCGATGTGGGGGGATGGCGGTTTAGGGGTTAATAGGTTTATTTTAGTAGTAGCAATGTGGGGGATGGAGGTTTATGGTTAATCAGTTTCTTAAGTGTTGGCGATGTGGGGGTATGGCGGTTTAGAGGATAATACGTTTATTTAGTGTTGGCGATGTGGGGGATGGCGGTTTAGAGGATAATACGTTTATTTAGTGTTTTAGCAATCGCAGTGTTTTTTCCTACATTTTTTCTTGATTGATCTCTATGGGGGAATATGTGCATGAGAATGCCAAGTCAGAACTTGTATTTTGTGCGGTATGCGGCTTAATGCACCATACCACACAACAAAAGAACGTTTTATGGTGACGTAATGGCTTCGCTATGGAAATAGCGGTACGGCCCCATTTTGCGCGGTGTGTACGCAACAAATTTACTGCACAACTGTTATGCTCGTTGGGTACTCCACTATCAGACCAAACTCGGCTGGATAGTCTTTAGCGGCAACGGTAAAGCAGTCCAAAGGTAAACTACTAGAATGGTCAGGCAGACAGGGTTTGGCAATGGTAAAGCAGTCCAAGGGTAAACCACTAGAATGGTCAGACAGGCAGGGTTTGGCAACGGTGAAGCAATCCAGAAAAATAGGGGTTAATCAGTCAGAGTTGTCAGACAAGCAGAGTTTAGCAACAGTAAATAAATCCAGCAATTTAGGGGTTAATCAGGCAGAATAGTCAGACAAGCAAGTTCAGTAGCAGTACATCAATCCAGCAATTTAGGGGTTTAATAGGCAGAGTAGTCAGACAAGCAGAGTTCAGTAGCAGTATATCAATCCAGCAATTTAGGGTTAATCAGGCAAAGTAGTCAGACAGGCAGGATTCATCAACAATAAGGCAAATAGCAGAAACGATCTATCACACCCAGGAGCACACAAAGTAACACCTATACTTGGGCAGTGATAGATCGATTTGAAAACACTTACATAGGCACATGATTTGCGGCAGAGGCGTTAGGACCGGCATCAGAGAGAGAGGAGCGTGCGTCGATGACGTCAGCGCTGCACGCATCCGGGACCCGACACAGCCCCTGGCAACAAGCAGGGAAGGAGACGCTGCGCCCCTAGCCACGGCTAGGGCGGCGCAGCGTGACATAGCCCCCCTCTCAAGGGTTCCCTCCAGGAACCAGAGTCGGCCTCAAAGGATGAGCAGCATGGAATCTGGAGACCAAAGACGGATCATGCACATCACAGGCAGGAACCCAGGAACGAGCTGCCACAGAGTAACCCTTCCAATGTATCAGATACTGCAGTTGTGTGCGTCTGTATCTGGAGTCCAGGATCTTAGCTACCTCATATTCAGGGTTACCACAGACCAGGAGCGGAGGAGGAGAAGCTTGGAGCTGGGTATATCTATTCCTGATATAAGGCTTGAGTAGTGAGATGTGGAAGACTGGGTGTATGCGCAGGGTTTTGGGCAAGGCCACTTTGTAGGCAACAGGAGACAGTCTTTTCAGGACTTTGTAAGGATCGATAAACCTAGGCCTCAGTTTGTGACAGGGTTGACGTAGACGAATATGTCGAGTAAAGACCCAAACACGTTCACCTACTGAGATAGCACGTACAGAAGCTCTATGACGATCAGCAAACTTTTTATATCTAGAGACAGCTGAACGTAGCTGAGAGCGAATACGTCGCCAATGAGTGGTGAGTTCAGTATCATGATGGTCTGCAGCAGGAACCCCAGTGGACTGAGCAAAAGAGGGAAGACACAAGGTTGATACTCTGCTGTGGCTTGAAATGGAGAACATCGTAGAGAAGAGTGCCAATGAGTGTTTCTTGCCAGCTCGGCTAAGGGCAGAAAGTCAGACCAATTGGTATGGAGAGAATTGATGAAGCTCTAAGATAGGCCTCAAGATCCTGGTTTACCCTCTCAGTTATTCCACTGGTTTGAGGATGGTAGCCAGAAGACAAGGAAACAGTGGTTCCAATCAACTTGCAAAGGCTCTCCAAAAGGTAGATATGAATTGTGGACCTCTGTCAGAAACAATATTCACAGGAATGCCATGAAGTCGTACCACATGCAAGAGAAAAAGAGACTATAATTCCTGGGCCTATGGCAGTTTCGTTAAGGGTACAAAATGAGCCAGTCTGGAGAACCGATCCACCACAACCCAGATAACTGTGGTCAGAAGGTGGGAGGTCCACAATGAAGTCCATAGTTATGTGTGTCCATGGTTGTTTGGGAATGGACAATGGTTGGAGCAAGCCAGGAGGCAAGGATCGGGGAGTTTGGTTGGCAGCACAAGTTGTGCAGACTTTCACATAATCCTGAGTGTCAGACTTCATAGTAGGCCACCATACATGTTGGGAAAGACTCTTAAAGGGCCTAGTCAAACCATGATGTCCTGAGAGTTTACTATCATGAGCCCAGGATAGCACAGGGGTGCGTAGGTTCAGAGGCACAAAGAGGATATCGGAGGCCTTGGGGGCTCCAGGAGGTTTACTGGACTGGGCACTTTGCAATCTTTGCAGAAGGGTGGTATTTAGTTGAGCAACCACACAGGAGGGAGGTATGATGTGTTCAATAGATTTTCAGAGGAATCACTTGAGTGAGGGAACTGACAGAAAAGGGCATCCGCCTTCTTGTTCTTGGTCCCAGGAAGATAAGAGACCACAAAGTTAAAACAGGAAAAGAACAGGGCCCACCTGGTCTGTCGAGGATTGAGTTGATGAGCAGTCTCTAGGTAAGTCAGATTCTTGTGGTCGGTGAGAATCTGAATGGGATTGGCGGTGTCCTCTAACCAATGAAACCATTCAGTCAAGGCCATCTTAATGGCTAAGACTTCACGACTACCCACATCGTAATTCCTCTTTGCAGGAGTAAAGCATTTAGAGAAAAAGGCTAGAGGGTATGACTTGGAAGTCAAGGGATCCATTTGGGTTAGAACTGCTCCAGCCCCTATCTCTGAGGCATCAACCTCTAAAGTGAACTGTAGGTCAGGATCAGGATGGCGGGGCACAGGAGAAGAACAGAAAGGCTTCTTCAGACTAGAGAAGGCATTAATGGCTTCAGGAGGCCAATCTTTACAGTCTCTGTTCCGTTTTGTCAATTCAGTGAGTGAGCGACTGTTTGAGAAAAGTTCTTTTCTTTTATAAACTTGCAAACTAAATGGAGAACCCCAAGAATTTCTGTAGTTCCTTTAATGATGTAGGTTGAGGCCATTCTAGAACTGCGGTGAGTTTAGCAGGATCTATGGCAAAACCCTCCTTCGAGATGACATAACCTAGGAACTGGATCTGGACCTGGCCAAACTCACATTCTACCTTGGCTACCAAAGAATTGTCTCTGAGACGTTGAAGTACCTGTCTTACGTGCTTATGATGCTCCTCCAGAGTGAAAGAGAAAACAAGGATGTCATCCAGATGATGACAGTGCGGTTGAGGAGGTCACGGAAGACATTGTTGACAAATGCCTGGAAGAGTGCAGGGGATTACACAGCCCAAAGGGCATTACGGATACCTTGTTGAAGACAGTCTTCCATTCGTGGCCTGGGAAGATACGAATCAGGTTGTATGCCCCACGTAAGTCTAGCTTGGTGAAGAAGCAAGCATCCTGGAGTGAGTCATACAGTTTGGTGATCAAAGGAATGGGATACCAATTCTTAATAGTTATGTTGTTTAAGGCCCTGTAGTCGATGCAGGGTCTGAGTCCACCATCCTTCTTACTGACGAAAAAGAAGCCTGCCCCAGCAGGAGAGGAGGAAGGGCGAATTAAACCTTTAGCTAGGTTCTCTTGGATGCACTCCTCCATAGATTTGGTTTCAGCTTTGGAAAGTGGATAAGTCCTCCTTTAGGAAGTGGGGCTCTAGAAAAGAGGTCGATCTTGCAGTCATAAGGATGGTGGGGTGGCAGCGCGTCGGCTGCTTTTTTCTCAAACACATCTGCGAAGTCCGTATTTACTGAGGGAAGGTTTGGAGGAGTCTGTATACTGGCTATGTGAATGCAGAGTAGAGGAGTTACTTTAGCAAGGCAGGAGTGGAAACAGGAGGTACCCCAGGAGGCCAGTTGTCCTTCTGCCAGTTGAACTGTGGATTGTGTATCTGAAGCCAAGGAAGACCAAGGATGACAGGCTGTGCTGGGGAATGATTGACTTCGAACTGCAGCTGTTCGGTATGAAGGACTCCCACAGTCAGGGTCAGGGGTTCTGACTCAAAATGGATCAACCCTTAACCAAGGGGGGTGGTTAGAGAAGTAGAAGGGGTAGAGAACACTGCAGAAACCGGACAAATAGAAGGACGGAGGGAAGGATTCTCTGAGTTCTGTCTCTCTCGGCTTGTCTCTCCTGGAACCGAGAGTCTAGACTGATACAAAGCGTTATAAAGTCATCCAAAGAAGAGGGAATATCACAATAAGTGAGTTCATCTTTGATGCGTTCATGCAGACCCCTCCTAAAGGCTGCCTTTAGGGCCTGCCATCCCAACTGGTCTCTAGTGCCAAGGTGCGAAACTCGATGGCAAATTGTGCCACAGTTCTATTGCCCTAGGGAGATCTAGGAGAGAAAATTTTGCAGCAGAAGTACGGCCAGAAGTCCCAAAGACAGAAGTAAGTGCAGAAATGAACGCATCAGCGTCGTTCAGGAGTGGAGCGTTCTGTTCCAAAAGGGGAGAGACCCAGGCTAGGGCCTTGTCTTTCAGTAAGGAAATGATAAAGGTGACCCTTGACTGGTGATACTGAAAGGTGTGAGGATCATTGCGGAAGTGCAGCCTGCATTGGTTAATAAAACCCCTGCAATCAGTAGTACCTTCATACTTGTCAGGCAATGGTATCTGGGGTATACTTCCAGAAACATAGGAAGAAGCTGCAGTACCAGGAGCAGAGACTGGCGGTACAACAACAGGAGCGGTATTCCTTGCAGTAACAAGTAAAGAGAGTTGAGCAGTTATAGCCGCTAGCTTGGAATCCATATTCTGCAACTGTGTGGTATGAGTTCCCAACATCTCTCCCTGAAGGTAAACTGCTCGTGCCACCTCATCTGGCTCCATGGCCTAAGTATAATGTTATGCTCGTGGGATACTCCACTATCAGACCGAACTCGGACAGTAGTCTTCTTATCCTGGCGTCGAGCCGGAATGATAGAAATATCCCAGAGCAGAGAAAGTTTGCAAGATGAGATAAATAGCACTCACCACAGGCAGGATAATCTTCAGCGCAACAGTAAAGCAGTCCAAAGGTAAACCACTAGAATGGTCAGGCAGGCAGCGTTTGGCAGCGGTAAAGCAGCCCAAGGGTAAACCACTAAAATGGTCAGGTAGGCAGGTTTGGCAAAGGTGAAGCAATCCAGAACAACAGAGGTTAATCAGGCAGAATAGTCAGACAAGCAGAGTTCAGCAACAGTAAATCAATCCAGCAATGTAGGGGTTAGTCAGGCAGAGTAGTCAGACAAGCAGAGTTCAGTAGCAGTACATCAATCCAGCAATTTAGGGTTTAATAAGCAGAGTAGTCAGACAAGCAGAGTTCAGTAGCAGTACATCAATCCAGCAATTTAGGGGTTTAATAAGCAGAGTAGTCAGACAAGCAGAGTTCAGTAGCAGTACATCAATCCAGCAATTTAGGGTTTAACAGGCAGAGTAGTCAGACAAGCAGAGTTCAGTAGCAGTATATCAATCCAGCAATTTAGGGGTTAATCAGGCAGAGTAGTCGGACAGGCAGGGCAAATAGCAGAAACGATCTATCACACACGAGCACACAAAGTAACACCTATACTGAGCAGTGATAGATCAATTTGAAAACACTTACATAGGCGCAGAATTCGCGCCAGAGGCGTCAGGACCGGCATCAGAGAGAGAGAGCGTGCGTCGATGACGTCAGCGCCGCAGTCATCCAGACTTGACACAGCCCCTGGCAACGAGCAGGGAAGCAGACACCGTGCCCCTTAGCAACAGCTAGAGCGGCGCGACGTGACAACAACTTGTAATCTTGGTGAAAGTACCCTCATGCATTACTAATGAGAAAAATATAAGTTCACTGAAAATAAAAACTCCCACAGCTTCATTGATGAACAGTAACATTCTTACAAATGGAAAACAAAGTACCGGTATTTTATTCTTAGTAGAAAGCAATTAATCAAAAATAGATATAACACAATATTTATATACAACAAATATAAAACAAGGCTTTGATTTCTATTTGAAGGGATACTAAGCACTGGTAATTACAACACAATTCAGTTGTCTTGCCATATAACAACATATCAGCCATGTCTTTACTGCAATTGTTTTAAATAACCAAACAACACTCGCCAATTGCTTTATTTCTCAGAGCCCATCTGAGCTTCTGGAGATGTTAGTCTAACCTGCATTGTTTTACAGTTTATCTGCTGGAGCCATTAAGGAAAATATATATAGTAGGTTTCGCCAAAAGAAATCTGTAATGTGCATTTCCAGTTCTGCTTATTCGCAAATCTACAATCTTCAGAGCTAAATTAAATGAAAAGGGGGCAAAACCAAAAATGTATATTGCAGTTAATTTACAATGTATAACTAAACATTGTAATAAAAAATAAATTCTTTACTTTTTAGCTTTTCTTTATGTGCTGCATGTGTCATATCAACTTCTTTGAAATGAAGAGCTGCAATGCAAAACCATTAACAGATAGTAACTATGGAACCCACTCAGTCTACTTATTTCTCAATCTGATTTTATTTCCTAGGCCTCTATTTCTTACAATTGTGTCCTATCTTTATAATTTTAATTTCATTCATTCATTTGTATCAACTTTGATAGATCTCTATTTAGAAAATGCACTTGATTTTTATATTTTATATATATTAATTTTAAAGTATTTAAAGTGATGGTAAATCCTAGCGTTTATGAAACGCTATGATTTACAATTGGAACAAATAAAGGGGACTTTCAGTCATGAAGTATAAAATACTTCATGCTGAAAGCTCCTTTATTTGTTTGAAGCGTTGAGCTGCTCAGGCAGATGTAAGATATCTGATGTGAAAACCGCAATGCAAAGTCCAGACAGCGTCCGTGTAACAGTGTTGCTGCAGCGGATTGATCCGAGTGAATAATGGAGCTGTTGAAAACAAGTGCTTCCGCCGCTGTGGAACAACTGTTTGAGAGAACAGAGCGGGGCTCCTACAAGTGAGTTGTAAGAGTAAGTCCGGCTGAGTCCGATGACGTCCTCGCAAGTTGAGAGAGGCGCCTGCTGTGTCTGGTAACACAGAATCTAGTGGAGTAAAAGGTAATTCTCTTATTAAAAGTTTACAATAAAGAACTCAAGTACAAGGTATAAGCTGGAGAAGTAAATAGTTAATGCACTTCAATAAACCAGCAAAGGAGTACTGGAGTGTAATGAATTTATAGTGGTGAACAGGCTAATTACTATTTAAGGTAGTATGGTAAAAATATAACAACCAAAAGTAAAAGTGGAATTATGAACACCCCCCCCACACAAAGAAACCTCAACGAGGTTTCAAGGAACAGGTCTGTCGGGGTGACGGCGGTGAAAAATCAACCTATCACGGAGAGATTAGCAGCAGGTTCCCAGGAATCCTCCGAGGAATCAAATCCAGTCCAATGGACAAGATACTGGAGTTCCCCATGATAACGTCAGGAGTCGAGTATAGAATGGACCTCATATTCTGAATCCGGAATTGAAAAAGGAGTAGGTGTTGTAGAGGAGGTATTACAAGGTTTAATGAGTGCTATGTGGAAAGTAGGAGGGATACGGTAAGATGCTGGTAATTGTAACGTCACAGTGACAGTGTTAAGGATGGCAGTGATAGGGAAGGGACCAATGAAAAAGTTTATTCAATTTTCTGCAATGACCATGTAACCAAAGGTTCTTTGTGGCCAACCAAACCAACTGACCAACTTTGTACGGAGGATGAGGACGATGACAAAGATCATAATACCTCTTTTGTGTGGCTTGCGCTTGTTAAATGCTATCCTGTATAACAGTGAAGGTCTGGTTGATGGAGTTAATTAAATCATTGACTTGTGGGCAAGGAGTGTTGGGTGAAGGCAAGGATTGAACCTTGGATGAATACCTGAATTGATATAGAAAGGTGGTGAGTAACCGGTGGTAGTGTTGGTAGTATTATTGTAGGCAAACTCTGCATGAGGAAGGTAAATAGCCTAGG